>NC_142937.1:68327917-68442917 GCF_046866305.1 Octopus bimaculoides | reverse complement strand
AAAAAGGAAAATTATATTAGTATTTGCTATTTTTTATTATTGGTTCTTGGGTTTGTATTATGGAGAAAACATTTTTCGGGGTAACATAATGTCATATGTAAAAATACATACAACCATATGTATTTCTATGAGTATGAAGAACTATTTTTATCCATCTCTTTATGTACATAAATATCTGTAAATAATATGCATATATATTAGTTTTATTTTTCATTCTTAAAGCAAAACAAAAAGTACAAAGTGCCCATACCACTTATATATTGGAATATTTCTGGAAGTTTGTGTATTTATTTGTGTGTGTGAATGTAGGTACATGCATGTATATATGTTGAGATTTACAAACCTGCGTATATGTGTGTGTTTTACATGAGCATACATAGGACCCTACAGATGTGTATCTATCAAACTGACCATGAATGTGTCTGTCTTTGTATTCATGTAGTTTTCAGTTTATATTTGTACAGAAATCTACATATGAATGTGAGTATGTATGTTGCACATTTCTATATTGTATTCTTGCTTAGCTCTATGTCTACATGCAACTACAAAATCATTTTTTTTTCTATTTTCCATTTGTGTATCATAATTGAAATATTCTCATAAACTAACGATATTCTTATATTCATTCAATATCTGCCAAAAAATCCCCATTGTGAAATACTATCTCAATTTCAGAGTTGTGAATTTTTGCCTAAAAATCATAATTGTGACATTCTCCCTAAAATTCATGTTTGTGAAACGCTGCCTAAATACACAGTTGCTAAATTCTGCCTAAAATTCACTGTTGTGAAATTTGTAGGCAACCTTATTTGAATCCATTGTCGTCATGTTTTAATGAGAGTTATCTAGAGTTATCACCCCTGTCAAATCGTTAACAACTAGGTAGCACTCTTTAGAGATATATATAAAAAGACACGCACGGCCAAGTAACATTCTCTTCTCCTCTCCCACGTGGCCTGCAGCTAACTACGTCTTCTACATCTCTGCTCCTGCTACAGAACAACCCTGCATTGATTTGAATTTTGCTAAATCTTCTATACCATTTATGGAAGGCAGCAATACAAAAACCTTTACTTATTCAACTTCCATTCTGTTCTGTTGAATGTGAATATACATGCTGTGTAAAACGCTCTCATCCCTGATTGGAAGAAATACTCCATGTACATGAAGTCTTTGAAAACTCATACAAGTTGTTGTTGTTCCTCATTGGATTAATTCCTACAGCTATCGAAGGATGACCGAACATTATATTAAATTAATGGGCTAAAAGCTCGCTAAAGTGGTGACCCTGACGTCAGAAACTATCCACTGGCTAGTTTCTTTAAACAACAACAACTCGTATGAGTTTTTGAAGACTTCATGTACATGGAGTAATTATTCTGATCTGGGATGAGAACATTTTACACAGCTTGTATATTAACATTCAACAGAACAGAATGGAAGTTGAATAAGAAAAGGTTTTTGTCTTGTTGCCTTCCATGAATGGTAAAGAGGATTTAACAAAATTCAAATCAACGCAGGGTTGTCCTGTAGCAGGAACAGAGATGTAGAAGACGTAGTTAGCTTCAGGCCACGTGGGAGAGGAGAAGAGGATGTTACTTGGCTGTGCATGTCTTTTTATATCTATCTAACAAGCACCACCTAGTTGTTAATGATGTGACGGGGGAGATAACTCTAGATGACTCTCATTAAAACATGACGACACTGGATTCAAATAAGGTTGCCTACAAATTCTTCCTAAAGTTTGTAGTTGTGAAATTCTGCCTAAAATTCACAGTTGGGAAACTTTCTCTAAATTTCACAGATATGAATTTATGTCTAAATTTCACAGGAGTGAAATTCTACTTAAATTTCAGTTGTGAATCTTTGCCTGAAATTCACAGCTGTGAGATAAAGCCTAAAAATTCAGTTATAAATTTGAGCTTAAGATTTGCAACACTGAAATTCTGCATAAATTTCACATTCTGAAATTCAGCCTAAGTTTCACAGTTGTAAATTTCTGTCTGAATCTCAGTCATGAAATTCTGCATAGTTGTGAAATTCTACATATAAAAGTTATTTGTTAAGAAAGAAGTTAATGATGAGAGAGATGGCAAAGAAAAATAACACAACACCAAAATCCACAGATGTGGCCAAATACTTGCTGCTGACCTGGCACAACTAAATAAGCTTGTTGTGTTGACTAACTGTAGGACATATTGTATAGGAGGAGAGAGCAGAAACTAGGTGAAAAGGTGTTTCTATTCTGTCTTATGTGTGGAGTGGGTTGAGATCTTCAGTCTCTGCATTGACAAGACAGTTTACAAAATGGTTGTTAATCTCCCCAAATCTTCTCCCACCCCTTAATCCATGCCAGTTCACATTCTTAAACATGTCAACAGCTCCCTTCTTTCAGAATCTAGGACTTCCACTCTGATACACATAAAACGAGATAGCTACTCTCTTCTTCCTTTTTTGGCTCCACTTCTTCATTATTGTCATCTTCCTGTTCATTATCCTTTGCTACTTCCTCTGTCACTTTCTCTTCACCCTCATTATAATCCTCTGCCTACTCTTCCCTTTTTCATCTTCCTTCTCCTACCTCAGTGATCATTAACAATTCTAGCTCCTCTAAATTTTTTGTCCTCAGAGAGCATTCCTTCTTTTTTCTTGGCTGTGCCATCTGATGTTTTTCATTATTCTCAGATGACTTTATTCTCTCAGATGTGTTGCAGAAGGAGGAATGTTGTGTTATGAACTATCTAGAATTTTAACATTTGTTCTTATTTTTTTTTTATTTTAATCTTTTTTTATGAAATTTGTTTTTTAAAGTGATAGAGCTCAGTGTAGAGAGAAATCTAGTTTCTGCTTTGGATAACATGTAAAAACTGGCATAAAGACTAAGATTAAAAACAAGTTACTTGTTGACACATACAGACTTTTCAATTATGTTAATATGAATTAGAACAGAAGAAAAATTGGAGCATTTTTCATCCTTTAACTATTGCCTATATATGTATTGATAGAGAGATAGACAGTCAGGCAGGCAGACATATAGATAGATAGATAGACACACACATATATATTATACACATGTATATCCATGTATATTCATATATATTAACACACACACACACACACACACACACACACATATATATATATATATATATATGTATATATATATATAGAGAGAGAGAGAGGTAGGTAGATAGAGAGACACATGTATATATATTCACATATGTATATCTACGTAATTTCATTTATATTAACACACACACACATAGATAGATGGGGAGATAGATAGATAGACATGCACACAACCAAATACATACACCTATGCAAATCTATATTTTTATACATAATCTTAGACATATGCACACACATACACAGACACATATCTCACTACATTAATGTATATTTTATGTGCACTGAAAACATATACTCACTTCAGATGCAGCTGTTATAGACAAACATATTTTGGCAACACAGGTGATAGATCCAAAAGTTTCTTTGCGTTTTGCCTCATGTACAGTCATGAACTATTCCTTTGATTACACGAATGGAATTACTATTTTAAGTTAAGATAATGTAGTGTTAATTGACACATAGACAATGTATTGCAGCTGGCATTGTATTCTAATATGACCAATGACTTCAAAGTTATGAGAAAATAATGATAATGTTAAGGCGATAGGAAAGGTTATGAATTCTACAGCTATGTGGTTTAAGAAGTGTACTTCACAATGTTCTGACTTTGGGTTCAATCCCACTATGTGGCATCCTCAGCATGTGTCTTTTTCTTTAGATCCAAGCCAGCCAAAGTCTTATGAGTGCATATGGTAAACAGAAAAGGAAAGATGATTGTCATAGGTATATGTGTATGCATATCATCATCGTCGCTTAGTGTCCACTTTCCATGTCGGCATGGGTTGGACAGTTTGACTGAGGACTAGCAGGTCAGGAGGCTGCACCAGGTTCCAATCTGATTTGGCAAGATTTCTGCAGCTGGATGCCCTAACTAATGCCAACCATTCTGAGAGAGTTGTGGGTGCTTTTTACATGCCACCAGTACGAGAGCCAGTCAGGCAATGCTGGCATCGACCATGCTCAAATGGTGATTTTTACATGCCATCGGTATGGGTGCCAGTCAGGCGGCGCTAGCATTGGTCACACTCGAATGGTGCCTTTTATGTTCCACTGGCTTGATATATATATATATATATATATATACCATCCAAATATGAAAGTATTTTAAACAATCAAAATATTTCAAATAGATTATGGCCTGAATATTAAAGTCTACTCAGCATCCATCACATCCTCAAGATGGCTCTAGAACCTACTGCATGCATTCCTTACTATACCCCTGAGAATGTCTTTGAACATCTCCTTGATCTCAGCCACCAGCTCAGCCTTGGTGTTGCAGGCAAAGCAACTCAAATGTGCTCCATGCTTAGTAATCCATGGGATTACAATCAAGGAAATTAGAAGACCAGAAATTAAGGCTGATGAAGAAATAAAAACAAAGCTCCTTACATGAAAGGATCATTACCAAACAATCTTATTGAAATGAGCTTAAACTCAGCCACAGACCCTAATGATTTCCCAGCCAGTCAAAAAAGAATGGCCATTAAAAGGGTGATAAAACTAGTGGTGCCCCAGCATGGGTTGAAATGCATAAAAGAATAAAACAGTAAACATACATACATACATACATAAGTGCGTGTGTACATATATATATATATATATATATATTTATGTTGTGTCTTTCTGTTGAATTATAATAAATATAATTTAACATTAAAGTGAAGAATTACTCAATACCTTTTGTAGAGTATATACTAGTTATATGAGACGATGGGTAAGTTTTTATGAGACGATGGGTGACTTCAAAATTTCAGTGAGAGCTGAAACTTCAAACAGTCATCCATCAATATATATGATTGAGAAGTTAGCTTCCGAACCATGTCGTTTTAGGTTCAGTCCCTGTATGTAGCACTTTGGAGGTGTGTCTGCTACCATAGCCCTAGGCTGACCAAAGCCTTGTGAATGGATTTGCTATACAGAAACTGAGGAGAAACCCATTGTATATTTGTGTTTGTGTCACCTTGTCTTGACATCATGTGATTTGTAATTTGTAAATGAGTTCCAGTCTCATAGGAGCACTGTCATTCATTTCCAATGTTCTGCATAGGCATGTCTGGCAATGGAAGAATATTACCTTGCTTAGAAACAGGTAAAGGTTAATGAAGGGCATCATCCAGCCATAAAAAAATTGCTGCGGTAAAATTCATCTGCCTTGTGTGAGTTTGGAAAATCATCATCAGCATTTAGTATCCATTTTCCATGCTGACATGGGTTAGATGGCTTGACTGGGACTTGTAAGCCAGAGAGTTGTACCAAGCGCCAGTCTGATTTGGTTTGGTTTCAACATCTGGATGCCCTTCCTAACACCAGCCACTTTTTTGCAGTGGGTACCTTTTACATGTCAATGGTACAGATGCCTTTTACATATCCCTGGAACAGAAGCTTTTTATGTGTCACCAGCACTAGCCACAAATACGATTTCACTTGGCTTCACATGTCTTCTCAAGCACAGCAAATCACCAAGAGTTTTGGTCACTTTTCATAACTTCCATGAGACTGAACATTCAAAGATTATGCTTCATGACTTCATCTCATGTCTTCCCGGGTCTACCTCTTCTACAGGTTCTCTCCCCAGTTAGAATCTGGCACTTCTTTACACAGCTGTCCTCGTCCATATGCATCACATAACCATACAAGTGCAGTGTTCTCTCTTGCACACTACACCTGATGCTTGGATGTTAAAGCAACGACGATGTGTGTGTGTGTGTGTGTGTGTATGTCCTTGTCTTGACATCACACCACAGCTGTAAACAAGTATCACTATCCTAAAAGCGGTGTTGCTTCTATTTTCCCATGGAAACATCCTACCACAAGGAAATATGCTTGGGGAAAAGGAGAGCAATGGCAACAAGAATGTTGTCCGTTTAGAGAAAACCTGCTTCAGTGAATACTGTCTGCTTCAACAAGCATGAAAACGTGTAGATTAAAAACGATGATGATGATGTGTTGGTTGCCATATGTGTTTCCATTGACATAGCGTGGGTAGTGACAAAATTGTTTACAGCCCACAGCTCAGTAATTTAACATTAAACTTTACTTGAAAGACAGTAAGAATTGGTGGCAGTAAGTGAACACAATCATAAAATACAACCTTAATAAATCACATCCACTCCATACTAGCGTGGAAAAATTGGATGTAAAAATGATAATCACATACACACACACACACACACACACACACATGTGCACACACATGCACATACACACACACACACATAATGGCAATATGTGCAGAATTATATATGTTTCTATTTAGGCTACATATATGTGTTTTTGTACTTTTCTATTTATAAACATTTATAAAAGACACACTTACACACTCTATATTTGTGTGTAGGTATGTGTCTCTTAGCATGCGTATGTGGGAGTGTACACACACACACACACACGCATATATATATACATGCACACATATATACACATGGTGCATATGTATGTATGCATATATACATACATACATATATATATATATATATATATATATATATATATATATATATGTGGGTGCATGTGTGTATCTCTCTCTCTCTCTCTCTCTCTCTATATATATATATATATATATATATATATATATTTATGTATATATATATATATATATATATATATTTATGTATGTATATATATATTTATGTATATATATATATATATATATATATATATATATATATATATATATATATATGTATATATATATATATGTATATATATATTTATGTATATATATATATATATGTGTATATATATATTTATGTATATATATATTTATGTATATATATATTTATGTATATATATATATATATATATATATATTTATGTATATATATATATATATATATATATATATTTATGTATATATATATATATATATATATATATATATATATATATATATATATATATATACATACACATGTGTATGAATAATTTTCTAAATATACATTGTGGCAAAAATTAAGCAATTTAATCAAGTAATTCCATTTAAAGACACACAGCAATGTCTTTATTATTTACTAATCTGTTTAGAAAAACTTGCCTAAGCTATTTTTGCACAAACATTGCATAATCCTATTAAAAAGTAGCAATCTAAATGAAATAAAAACACCACCAAAAGAATGAAAGAAAAAATAACTAAAATGTTACTTTTTTCCTGTGATAATAATTAATAGAGAAGGTTACAGAATTAGATAATTTTGTTAGCATTTAAGATCATAGAGCACAGTAGTAGATGATGTCTTATGTGTGATTGTGGTGGGCAGCTATGGTTGTGTATTATATTATTAGTACATTATATTATTAGTAGATGGTGATAGAAGTGTAAATGTTTTGTTGCTGTATGGTTAGGAAGCTTGCATCCCAACTATGTAATCTTGGGTTCAGTCCCACTGTGGAACCTCAGGCAAGTGACTTTTGCTACAGCTTGAAGCTGACCCAATCCTATGAGAAGAGGATTGTGAGGGACATGTTACAGAAAGAGGCCTGGTTCATTAACCTATTAAATGTTTCAGATTTGTATCTTTTTTATCATTGTTTAATATTTTCCTGACCTGAAATTCTTTCATATTTTAACCCTCATGATACCAAACCACCGAAAACTACCTTTTTCTCTATGACAAACTTTCTGCTTAACCCTTCAGCATATAGATTGCTCTATCAAATGTGTAATGCTTATACAATCAAATTGTTTTGAATTAATCATGTGTTATCATGTAGCTTTGAAATTTGTAGGCTGGAGCCAGGTGGAGGAGGTGTGTGGTATAGTGATTGGGGTATTGGACTCATGTTCATAAGATTGTGGTGTCAATTCCTGGACCATGCAACATGTGTTCTTGAGCAAAATATTTCATTTCACATTGCTCCAGTCCACTCAGCTGACAAAAATGAGGACACCAGGAAACCAGCTGTTATGAGTCAGCATGACTTGAGAAAGTAACTATATCTTAGCCAGACCTGACTGATTTGAACATAAAACAGGTACAATATTTGGGCCTGACATGGTCAGTTTAGATACTAAAGTGTTCAAGTAATACAACTTAAGACTTACCATCAAAATTTCATGTTAATATATTTTTTAACTTCAATTTTCCAATTACAAAGCTGTTTTACTAAATTCTTCATTATTTTTGAAATTCATTGAATCAGAAGTATTGTCTCAACAGAAATACAATAACAAAATGGTTGATCTATTGCAGTGTTTATATGTGGGTGAGTAGTGATGTTAGTACTGCTTAAGCAATGCCATGGATCATTAGTAGATGATTAATTAACATTAATAATTTGCATTAGGTCATCATATCTTTAGCCCATGTTTTACTATATTTCTGTTGAAACACCTTGTCTTTGTCCCAATTAATTTCGAAAATGATGAAGAATTTATTAAAAATAATTGTTGTCATTAATTTGAAGGCAGCAAGCTGATAGAAGTGTCATAGAATTGGAGAAAATACCCAATGATATTTCATGTGACACTTTGCACTCTGAGTTCAAATTCTATCAGGGTCAACATTACTTTTATCCTTCTGAGATCAATAAAATAAAGTATCACTCAAGTACAGGGGTTAACATAATTTTCTAACCCCAGTTTTCTAAAAGTTGCTGGCCTTGGACTAAAATTTGAAGCAATTATTAAGCTGAATTTTGATTCATAAATTAACATGAAATTTTACAGTAAGGTTTAAATTTAAATCACTCTAAAAGTGGAAGTTTATAAGCAGAGGTGGTCTGAGGTGGGTTAATATCAAAGGGATTAAGGAGAGGTTTAAATCCAAACATTTCAAACTTCACAAATGTGATCCCCATTTTACAGGTAGCAAAGTCTCTGTTGCAGGATATTTATGGCCTTGCATTGCACAGATCAAGATCAAGTGATAGTGTAGAAGCTCCAGTGATTGGCTTAAACTAAATTTCCTGTTGCTGCTTGTTCTGCAACACCACCATCGTCATCATTGTCATCGCCATTTAATGTCCATGTTCCATGATGACATTTAATGTCCATGTTCCGTGATTGGATGGTTTGGCACAACCTAATGGGTCCAAGAACTGCATCATGCTTTGATGGTTGCTTTGGTATGGTTTCTACAATTGGATGCCCTTCCTAATGCCAACCGTTTTACAGCATGGGTGTGATCTTCGTGTCACCATCACTAGTGAGGTCGTGATGCAGCTTGCAAGACTATAACAGCCAAAAGAAAAGATAGCTTTATGCTAGAAGATGACGGGTAAAAGTATGAGAAAGTGACAACAGAGCAGGTTCAGGTGAAGAAACTGCATGGTTACTCATATTTAGTAAGAGAGGGAGATGATATGAGCAGTGAAGAGACAAATAGTGGAGATGAGGTACCCAGATGACCTCTCAAGGCATGGGGTGAGTAGAAGTCGTATGTGGGGTGTTGAAAGATTGTATCGGGAGTAGTAGATGGGGAGTCAAGCTACAACTGTCATTGTTTTATAAAGAAAATATAATTTATTAAAATTTTTTTTTAGCTGTTCATCTCAGTGTGCCTGACAAGAATTATTATTACAGGATCAGACAACGAAACATCATCTTCTGTGTTTTTATCAATAACCTCTACAGTCACTTTCAGGCTCCAGTCATCATACTCTCAGACTACAAATAAACTGAAAAAGCTTAATTTGTAACATATACAGAACATATATGTGTCAACATTAATGGAACATAAACCCATCTCTGTAAGAGCATTCATATTCAGCTGAACTTTATGTGAGACTTAACTGATTTGATTCCCAATATTAGCAGTATTCTATCAACTGAACTGCTTCTGACATCTTTTCACTTACCATTACGGTTCTTTTTTTTTAATATTTTTGGAGGGATGGTTGTCTTTTATGACCCATAATAACATATGATTTCTATTTTCATACAAAAAATTTTTTCTATTTTCATATAAAAAGAATAAAATTCCATGACAATTTTCTATTTTCCTATAAATATTCTATTTTCTGCTGTTTCTCAGTTCATTGTTTCTTTTGTAAACCAAATCTATATGATTCCGATGTTCATCAGTTCTGATCTTTATACATATTTCTCTGTCACCTTTTCAAGTCCTTTCATAAATTCATGGAGTATTATGAAACTAATTCAGTTATTCTTCTCACTGATTTGCTGCATTAAAATCTGGTGAGCCATTTGCAAATTGTTCGATGAATTTTAGATGGTATTCTCTTATTTTCAATTTTTGTGTATAACTTTTAAAATAGATGCTTCTGTTTATTCCTCTACTATGTATATTTACCAAACATTAAACTGAAATGTGCGTGTGTATGATTTTGTGTCTGTGTGCTATACTACCTGGTATAGTTTGCTTACATTGATTTGTTTTGTTTGGCTTAGGCCCTTCAAGGCAGTGCCCCAGCATAGCCACAGTTCAGTGACTGAAATATGTAAAAGACTAAAATAAAAAATGCAAGATGAAAATTATGGAGACATAGAGAAGATTTTATTATAAATGTGATACATTAGAAAGATAAAAAAAAACTTTTGAGAATAATAGAGAATATTAGAGAAGCAGGTTGGAACCGAACCATGTAAGCTCCACATTAGGTTATATACAGTTATTTTTATTTTTATCAATCTTCAACTATTTCTTCCTTCTTTCTATTCTTTTATCTTTTACTTGTTTCAGTCATTTCACTGCAACCATATTGGGGCACCATCTTGAAGAATTTTTAGTTGAATGAATCAAACCCAATACTTATTTTTTTTAAAAGCCTGGTACTTATTCTATCAACCTCTTTTTGCCAAATTGCTAAATTATGGAAATGTAAAAACCCATCCCAAGCTGTGTTGGGGGGGGGGGACACAGATACAAAGACACACACACATATAATAAATACACACACTTATATGTGTTTCTTTCATCATCATCATCATCATCATCATCATCATCATCATCATCATTTAACGTCCGCTTTCCATGCTAGCATAGGTTGGACAATTTGACTGAGGACTGGTGAGCCAGATGGCTACACCAGGCTCCAATCTGATTCTGTCTACCAAATCCACTCCCAAGATTTTGGTTGGCCCAAGGCTTAGTAGAGAAGACTCTTGCCCAAATTACCACATTGTAAGAGAGAACCCAGAAACCATGTAGTTTGGAAGCAACCTTCTTACCACACAGCCGCTTTTTAAAAAATTTTTTAGGTATCATTTATCTTTTATTTGTTTCAGTCATTGTGCTCAGGCCATGCTAGAACATGGCCTTGAAGGGTTTAGCCAAACAAATTCATCTGGTACTTACTGGTTAAGACTGCTGAACAGCTACGTTACAGGGAAACATAAACAAACCAACACCTGTTGTCAAACAGTTGGATGTACACATACACACACTCACAATGCTCATACACACACACACACATATATGTATAATTTCCACAGTTCCACACACAGAAGGCATTAGCTGGCTGGGGACTATAATAGAAGACACTTGGATGCTTGTCCAAGGTGCCATGTTTTAGGATTGAACCCAAAACCATCTTTTGGTTGCAAAAGGTTGCAAAGTCAGCTTCTTAACCATGCAGCCATGGTTACTCATAATGTAAACATCTAATATTGCTCATGTTGATAATTCTTAAAACTCTATTTCCTGCTATATACATATATATATATATATATATATATATATACACACACACACACACACACACACACACACACACACACACACACACATATATGCATGTATGTCTATGTGTGTATGTATCTTCTTTTCTTCTTTATTCTGTCCTCTGTATATCACTTGTTTATTGCTTCGATTCTATTGAAAATTTTACACTTAGTTTTTATAACATTATCAAGAATCTGTATTTCATGATAGTTGTCTATCACTTCATAGTAATTGTGATGTAATGTGCAGATATGTGATTTACTTCTGATAGCATATTCAATTACTACTATTTTCAATTCTTGTTTAATTGGTTAGATGGTACAAACAGAAGACTGTCACACAAACACACTCACATGTAGACACACTTACATATATCTCTGCACACATTTTCATGGAGGCATTGGAAATCAAAACAAATTGCCTAAAATTTCTATTTTTAAAGTGATTATTTTCACTAACTACCAAAGTCAAGCTGTATGATTTAGAAGTTTACTTCTCAATCAAATGTTCTATTGTCTGCTACTATTGCCCCACAGGAGGAATTTCAACCATGTTTCGTGGTCTGCTACCACAACAGCTCCTTTATAGGATCCAGTTAGCTCAAGACATCATCAGTAGGAACCACGTCCGGTTTCGGCCCCTACTCTTCTACCGTTTTGACGTGGCGGGGCCCCTCCTTTCGGAGGTGTCTTCAGCTCCGGTGTTGGGTGTATGTCTTCTTTCTTCTATTCCCTGGCCTCTTCGATGCAGCATCAACGAGTGTCAGCGTCCGACTGATCGTCATGTCAAGTTCCCCTTTTTATATCTGCTGCTAGGCTCCAGCAGGCAGCCCCAGCTAGTTGTCACGTGACACTGTCTAAATTTCCCGCTGCTAGGGTCCAGTAGGCAGCACCAGCAAGTTGTCACATGACACTGTCTAAACTTCCAGCTGCTAGGTTCCAGCAAGTAGCCCCAGCAAGTTGTCACATGACACTGTCTGAACTTTAATTGACAATGGAGGGCGCGAAGCCACTTCAGTGTCAGCCTGTCTCACCTAGACATGTTATGACTTTCAAGCCATATTCGGTCTTCCCGCTTCAGCCATATATAGAAGCTAGCTTTTTCGACCGCCTCCTGTATCCTCCTTATCAGTTTTCTCAGTTCCGAGTTTGAAAACGCAAATCTTCTCTTGAATAGCGTTGTCATTTTTCTTTCAATGAAGCCTCTAGCCCCCACTGCCAGATGGTAGTACTCGACAGTCCATCCCTGTTCTCTGCACTCTTCGATTAGTTTTTCATATCTCTTTTCCTTTCGTTTCTCTGCATTGTCGATGTTTTCTTCCCATGGTACTGTCAGTTCTAGCAAGATTCCTATTCTCTGTTCTGTGTTCCATATGACTAAGTCTGGTCTTTTTGTTGTTTTTATAAGTGGAAAAATTGCTAGACTTCCCAAATCCGTGGCCAGCTCCCAGTATCCCTTCCATCTTTCGTCTATCTCGTATATTTTATTTGGAGGCCTGATCTTATGTCCTTTCCCCTCCTTCTGGAAGTATATTTTCCTGCGCTTTTCCACTTTGGGGTACTCTCCTCTGTTGTATCCCTCGATCTTCTCCTTGAGTGCTGCACTTATGACGCCAAGGACTTGATTATGACGCCATGTATACCTTTCCAGTGCTAGTCTGCAGCTTGACAGAACGTGTCTCACCGTCGCTTTCTCCCCGCATCCACATTCATCGGTTGTTTTTATGTTCCACCGAACTAAGTTCGCCGGTGAGGGTAGAACGTCGAAGGTAGACTTGATCAGGAAGGCTGTTTTTGCTTGTTCCCAAGCCCAAAGTTCCTTCCATGAGATTCTGCGACTGACCACGTTTTCCTCCCATCTCAGGCACTGCCCCTGTTGACTGCATTGCACCAAATGTACAGTCCGCCTTTCTTCTTCCCCCTTTCTCACTTCGTGTACCACTGCCTCTTTCATCTCTTTTACACTGCTCTTGCAAAATGGCCTGAAACTGCTCGTCCCTAGGCCGGCTCTTGCTTCTTGCATTGCTCCAACTATATCGGCATGTTTTAGTATTCCGATCGCCCTGTTTACTGCCTCTTCCGCATTCCATTTCCTCCCTGTTCGTACCTTTGGAGGGTTTTCTCGGATGCTCTGATCTTTTGAATACCTTAGCATCATTACTGTCCTCGCCTTTCCTGCTTTATATTCTTCGGTGATCGATGCTATTGGAAGTTGCAGCACGAGTTTTCCATATAGTGCAGTTGTATTGAGTGGTTTCGGCAGACCAAGCCATTTTCTGATAAACACACTGCATCTTTGTTCTATCCTTTCTACTCTACTCAAGGCTATTTCGTACATTTGCAATGGCCACATTAACCTTGGGTACAGTCCAAATTGCAGTATCCAACATTTGAATTTTCCCGGCAGTGTTGTTCTGTCAATTGCCTTCAATTCTTGTTCTACTAACTCGTGTGTCTCTTTCCCTTGCTTCTTATCATTTAATAAGTCTCTATACCATCTGCCGAGACTCTTTACTGGTTGTTCTTTCACCGTTGGTATGTCTTCACCTCCTATCCTGAATTTCACTTCTTCTTGCACTCCTTTCACGAAAGCCACGCTTCGAGATTTTGGGGCTTTGAATTTCATTCTTGCCCATCCTATTAGTTCATCCAACCGCTCTAACGTTCCCTCTGCTGCTTCTCTACTTTCCGATAGTAGAGTGATGTCGACCATAAAAGCCCTTAATGGTGTCTTTATAGCAGCTTTCTCACAGTTTGTTGACCTTAGTAACATCTCCATGACTAGCACGAATAAGATGACTGATATCGTGCATCCGGCTGCAATACCTACTTCTAGGCGTTGCCACTCCGTTGTGAACTCTCCTGCTGTAAATCTCATCCTCATGTTGTCGTAGTAGGACATGAGCATTCGTTGAACATCTTTTGGAATCCAAAAGAAGTCCATCGCTGCTCTGATTACCGCGT
Source organism: Octopus bimaculoides (assembly GCF_046866305.1). NCBI lineage: Eukaryota > Metazoa > Mollusca > Cephalopoda > Octopoda > Octopodidae > Octopus > Octopus bimaculoides. Next base: position 68,428,204 of record NC_142937.1, on the reverse strand, counting down.
GTGGAACAGATCCATATGCATTGGCAAGATCTAGCCAAACAATATGCAGGTTTTTCTTCAGTTGTTTTGCACAGGTGATAGCTTCCCAGATGGCAAATGCGTGTTCTATGCACCCAGGGATTCCGGGGATTCCTGCTTTTTGGATTGCTTCATTAACGTACCCGTTATGCTGTACGAATCTTATGATTCGTCTAGCAATGATTCCAAACATGATTTTCCCGTCAGTATTTAATAATGAAATTGGTCTAAATTGTCCTAGTGTTTTTGCATCTTTCTCTTTAGGTAAATAGATACCTTCAGCTATACACCATCGCTCCGCTACGTGTTTCTTCTTCCACATTTCTCTTATCAATGCAAATAACTGTAAACGCAATTTTGGGCAATACTTGTAAACCTTGTAGCTCACACCGTCGTTCCCTGGTGAACTTTTTGCTCGTGCTTTTTTTATGAACTGCTCTATTTCTTTCCGTTTGATGTCACTCAAATCGAAAAATACCCTTGGTTCAGGTGGTTTCTTCAGTCCGTGCATTTCTGGGAATACTTTTTCTGTCAGAGTCGCTGTACGTCTCTTTAAGATGTTGTTCGAGCTCTTCTTTCGTGCAATCCAATTTTCCGCTTTTACTTTCAGTAAATAAATGTTTCGCATATTGATAGGGATTGTTCACAAAGCTACGATAGTTCTTTTCTCTCTCCTTTCTTCTGTTCTTCCTCCTTTCTTTTCTCAGTAGTTCTCGATGCCTCTTTTTTATCTCTTCATATAGCTGCTTTAGCCCTTCGCTTTCCTCCTCCTTTCCATCCTTCCATCTGGTTCTGAGTTTTTTCTTCTCTTCTCGAATCTTTGCAATCCATCTTTCTCTCCTCGAGACACTGATGGAAGCCTCGTTTTACACAGACATACACACACATATGTGAACATATGTATGTGAATTGGTGTCTCCTTGTCTTCACATCACATGAGAGTTGTAAATGCATGTTAATGTCATTCAAGCAATGACATTCATTTCAAATATTATTCTGCAAAAACATATCTGGTCATGGGGGAACTGTTATCTTGCTTGAAGAGAGGTGAAGAGTGGTCAACAGGACAAGCACCTGACCATAATAAATCTACCTTAATAATATCCATCCTACCCATGCAAACAAGAGAAAAGTGAACATTAAAACATTGATGATGATGATGAACTATGTAGTTCTCGATGCCTCTTTTTTATCTCTTCATATAGCTGCTTTAGCCCTTCGCTTTCCTCCTCCTTTCCATCCTTCCATCTGGTTCTGAGTTTTTTTCTTCTCTTCTCGAATCTTTGCAATCCGTCTTTCTCTCCTCGAGACACTGATGGAAGCCTCGTTTTACACAGACATACACACACATATGTGAACATATGTATGTGAATTGGTGTCTCCTTGTCTTCACATCACATGAGAGTTGTAAATGCATGTAAATGTCATTCAAGCAATGACATTCATTTCAAATATTATTCTGCAAAAACATATCTGGTCATGGGGGAACTGTTATCTTGCTTGAAGAGAGGTGAAGAGTGGTCAACAGGACAAGCACCTGACCATAATAAATCTACCTTAATAATATCCATCCTACCCATGCAAACAAGAGAAAAGTGAACATTAAAACATTGATGATGATGATGAACTATGCAGTTTTAAAAATATAAAGTCTATACATGAAGATCAAAGTTGATCTAGATTCCATGAAACCTTATTTAAACAGTATTTCAATATAGTGTTCAAATTGCTAATGAATATCTACAAACAATTTGACTTGTCTTCCTTAAAGTTAAGGAAGTTCATTGGAGGGGACATTATCCAGAGAATTGTTGATTTTTGACTACTGGTGTATATCATTTTGATCTGGAGATAGGAATAGGGAAAATGTTGCAATTTCAGCTCAGAAATTACAGGAAAAGAAAAATATATTTTATAAATCTCCTTGTTTAGTGCTTAAGCATTGCAGCAGTTCTACTCATGTTTTTCTGCTATTTATATTAAAATATATGTATATTTGTCATTTATATGCATTAATAAATAAACCATTGAGGAAATCAACATATTTTTTATTAAAAAAAGTTGAAAATATTAACAGTAAAAAATTTTGTTATTTCTAATCATTGAACATTTTCTATGCAGATTCTACCTTCAGTGTTTAAATTTTGTGTTTATATTTTAGTGAGGAACTAATTACAGAATTTGTGAGAAAAATCTTCATTTGATTTTTTCATTTTCTGTTACAGTTCAAAACAAAATCTTTAACAAGTATCAAACTAATTATTTTAGAGATCCAATTAGGCTTCTTTCACATATTTATATATATATATATATTAGATGCTCAAATGAGAACTGTTTTAAGATTCATTAAATCAATGTCAGAGGCATTAATTTAAATATTAATAACCAAATAATATTATTGAATATTATATTAATGGATATTAATTTAGTTAAATTTTTCAAAAATTATTAGTTGTATCCATTTATGTTTTAAAGAATATGAAACAATAAAGAAAATATATTGAAATTAAATGAGAAGAGAATGAATAGAACTGATGTTATGTCAACAGTCATATAAAACGAATAATAATTATCTAATTTAAATATTCTCCTGTCATTTGCATACCAGAACCAAAACACACACACACACACACACACACACACACACACACATGATAGTGTATATATATATCATCATTGTTTTACCATCCACTTTTCCATGTTTGCATAGGTTGGAAGAAGATTTTCAACATGCGAGTACCTATGTGGCTCCTCTACTTTAAGAAACCTACCCTACTCTCATAATTTAACCCCTTACCTCCTACTATAAAGCCGTCTTTCTTATAAGTGGTGAATAAACAGGTTATGGGCTGATAGACTTTTTAAAACTTTGGTTTCATTATTCATTGTAAGTAATTAATTAATAACAGTCAATTGTTTTCTCAGGATCTCTCATAATTTCATTGAACAGCTGGACTAACTTTTTATGTTTACAAAAGAGTGATGTAAGCCAGAAATTTGGTACCCTATCTTTACAGGGCGATTTCCACTTATGAACCTTCATGAGTATCATCCTTAGGTCTGCTATTAAGATGTATTCCTATGCTTGTTCTTGTAAAATTTGGCAAGATCATTCTGTGCATCTAATCTGTGCTTTCGTTGTTTGCTTCTCATCAATTGAAATCTTTTTCCAAAAGTTTTCAGATTCTTCTGTGAGAGGAAGGGCTTCAAAGGTTGTTTTCTCCTTGCCTATTACTCTGTAAAATGTTTTGGCATTGAATGTGAACAGCTTATTTTGCTTATAAAAATCGTTTCCTTGAGACTCTTTGCTGGTCACTCTCTTCATCTGATTCTACATTTCCCTTCTGTCTTATATTTAGGTAATATTTCATTGCATGCTTGATTAGTTCAGTATCTGTGAGTCTATTATTTCTGAAGAAGTCCCTCCTAACGTTTGCAAACTTGTTTTCATCCAAATAGAGTTTGCTTTCTTGATTTTATGTTCTACATATTTTATAAAGATTTGTCGTGTGTCTCTCTTGAGATGGCCTACTTAATGCATGGTATTAAACATATATTACTTCTTTAAACTCTTCCTGAGTCCATTTGATCCTCTTATATTTTTCTTATATTTGCTCAGTTTTTCAAATATTTCTATAGATGTGTTTATGTCAGCTGAGAGACAAGTCTTTTCAGTATTATTTTCCACAATGATATCTGATCAGTTAGCCAGTATTTTCCAATCAGTCTCAACACTGAAATTCTAAAGGATGATAACCTCAGTGTTCTGCAGAACTTGTGTCAGTTTGTGTTCCCACTAATTCTCTTTCTACTTTGCAAGTACTATGTTGGTGCTAGTTGGTTGCATTCAAAGATTATGCTGTCAATGGCCTCTGGATGTTTTCTACATACACAGCACAATGGCTGTTTTCATGTTTCAGAACACTACTCTAGTAATCCCTAGTTGGAAGCAACTGATCTTGAGCAGCAATGATATACCCCTCAGTTTCTGGTTTGAGATGACAGCATGTCAGCCATTGATGGGTAAGGGTTTGGTCTCTTTCTAGGTCCCTAGCTCTCCTCAGGTATTTGCCATGTAGTGGGTTTTACTCTCTGGGGGCTACTTTGTTTGGCTATATTTTTTATTTGTTTTGCTATGTCAATTTGGAAAACACTATCTTTGGATACTGGTTCTTCTAGCAGCATTTCTCAAAGGTATATTTCTATATGTTTCATCTCTGAGTGCAACTTTTTGATATCTTCATGTTTTAGAACCAGCTTTAACATCCTGATATTTTTGCATGCTTCAGATAAGCAGGAGGCCCCATGGTTGCAATTTGGAAGGTATAAATCGGCCTATGTATGTTTTTGGATGGTACATACAGGGGTTGCCTTTGGAAGTAATTACAACTTGAATTCTATGAGGTATGGACTCATATAAAGTTTGAATTGTTTCCAAAGGAATTTTTGTCCATTCTTCGGCTAAAACAATCTCCAGTTCTTGTAGTGATGATGGTGGAAGATATCAACTCCTTACTTGTTTTTCTAAAATGCACCATAAATGTTCAATAACATTGAGATCTGGGGACTGTGGTGGCCAGATAAGATGTTCAACTTCATTAGAATGTGCCTCATGCCATTCAATAACAATTTTAGCTGTGTGAATTGATGCCTTATCATCCTGAAAGATTGCGTTTCCCTCCGGAAACAGTTCTGCAACTATAGAATTTAATTTGATCAGATAAAATTCTTAAATAGTCTTGATTATAAATTTTGCCATGAAGGGAAACCATTGGGCCGGCAGATTTCCAAGATATAGCCCCTCCCTCCCCAGATCATCACAGATCCTCCTCCATGTTTAACAGTTAGAAGAAGGCAGTCTGGGTCAAATGCTTCTTTTGGCTGTCTCCACATGTATACTTGGCCGATGATCAGAAATAAGGTAAAGGATGATTTGCCCGAGAAAATAACATTCTTCCACTGCTCTAGGGACCAATTTTGTAGGTTTTTACTCCACTCTAAATGCAAAAATGTAATATCATTGGCCAACCATTCTGTGGTCATTTGTGGTTTCTTCATAATTATGTTCTGAGTGAAAGTTAGTTTTCTGTGTGAGTTTGTAAACACATGAAACCAATAGTTTGAGATCTTATCCTTACCATGTGACTTCCATTTACTGGATTTTCAGAGTAAGTCTGACATCCTCTACACTTATTTTTTTTTTTTCCATATTTGTTCTTCCATAAGCTCAGTGTCTTGTTTTTGTCTATTAATCCATGACGTATCATGACTGTGCTCTTTTACATTTTCTCAAACTTTACTCCAGAATTCGAATGTCTCCTGTTCTGAGAGGACTTCTATTTTGATGGTCCTCTTCTAATGTATCTATAGAATTTCTTTGGGTTATTTTTAAACATGCTGTCATCTTTGAAGAACTTAGATCATTTTCCAAAGCAGTGTATGTGCACAGATTTGGCCCGCACTTTTTGTTTTATCTTCTTCATTATTTCAGCTTACTGGTGTTCAAAATTTAACATCATACTTTCTCATATAAAAATATTATGATTATTGCTCAAGATATTTAGTATTTCTGTATTAGATCAAAGAGCATCAATTTGTTTCTCAATTTTTTCTTGCCACATTGGTCTTTTATGAAGATTTCCCACTATATATTATTATCATTATAATTAAATAGGGCAGTGAGATGGCAGATTCATTATCACTCTGGACAAAATGCTTAGTAGCATTTCTTCTGACTTTGTACTGAGTTCAAATTCTGCTGAGGTTGCCTTTGCTTTTCATCCTTTCAAGGCTGTTAAAATTTCCAGCTTTGCATCTATACTAGAAAGGATTATTACTTCTACTACTATTATTATTATTATTATTATTATTATTATTACTGAAATCATATTGTTATCTACATCTTTATTATCGGTAATTATTAGTATTTACTTTCAGTTTCAATTTGTATTAAAAAGCCTTTATAAAATGTTCTTTTGCCTTCTGCAATTGTTTGTCATAACTTTTTTTTTTTTTAAGTGGAAATATTCAAAAATCTTTCAATTGCACAAATGTCATGAGGTTCACTACTTGGAGTTTTGTTAAGAGATGGAGATGCATCCATGATCCATTGTCGATGTGCCCTGTCTCAGCCCATTATGTATAGTTCTTGTTGCATTACTGGAATGCAATGTGGTAACTTAAATTTTTTGATTTGCAATTCATATTTGCATTAACTTTGAACTCCTTTCCATTTTTTCGAATTTTATAATTTCACTGCATTCAGTAAAAGGAAATGTCCAACAATGAGGTTTTTCACATTTTGTTACTTGCATAATTTATTCCAATGTAAATCTGACATTTCTTTAAGAGTCTTTTAAGATTAGATGGTTATTTCTAACAGTTAATAATCTATGACTTTTTAATAATTTCATTCAGATTTGATGACAGGAGTAGGATCCCAGAAAATATTATTTTGCAGAAGCTAATATAACTGATTACAATATTAAATGGAATATTTCATTTTGTATGGGATGGATGGCAAGATCTAAAATCTAAGTACTGGAGTGTATCCATTTCTTTACAGTGGAGATAAGGCATAATGATTTCAGCTTCCTTAAATAAAGGCATTTCCAAAAACGAGAGTTGCTTTCACTCAATGGAATTGATTTTATCGAACACAATGAAATTATAAAATTCAAGAATGAAACTGAGCTCAAAGTTAATGCAAATACGAACAGCAAATCAAAAAATTTAATTCATTGCATTACATGCCTGCAATGCAATGAGAAATATAGTAATCAGGCAAGGACAAAATTAATGAATTGAATCTCAGTACATCAACAGCAAATCGGGGATCCAGCCGTTAGGAATACTCATGTAGTGAACATCTTGACATTTTAAAAAACAAGAGAATGTATACTTCTTATTCAAAATAACAGAACAGAAACATTTTATAACGATTTTCAATCTGGAACTAAATCTGAAATAAACAGCGAGATTCATCATTATCAAATAAAGTTGCTATGACATTAACATTGTAGATAACTATCATTAACATACCACACGACTGTTAGAAAAGTCAACGTGACAGCTGAAGGCATTAACAGTTTTCATCATATCATAATCATCAGGACTGTGCCAATCTGCTTCAATAACTTTTCTCATTTTTAAATACTTTTACACTTTCAAATATACATACATGCACACGCATACAATCAGACCAAATACATACATACATACATCATCCTCATCATCATCATCGTTTAATGTTCGCTTTCCATGCTAGCATGGGTTGGACGATTTGACTGAGGACTGGTGAAACCAGATGGCTACACCAGGCTCCAATCTGATTTGGCAGAGTTTCTACAGCTGGATGCCCTTCCTAATGCCAACCACTCAGAGAGTGTAGTGGGTGCTTTTACGTGTCACCCACACGAAGGCCAGTCAGGTGGTACTGGCAACGGCCACGCTCAAAATGGTGCACATACATACATATATATATATATATATATATATATATATATATATAGACATCAGATTCAGCATTGACACCCTGGTTTCACACCATTTCCACTCTACCGTTCATTCACTACATCATCTATCTATGTTCGGACTGTCTATGAATGGGGGCCATCTGGACTCCCGCCTTCACCGTGAACAGGAATTAATCTTCTCTCTTCGCTCCTTGGTGCCACATGGGCTCAACTCCCCTCCTTTCTTCATTGATACTACCCCAAACTATTCCGCATATACTAGCACTGACTACTTCCCAGCACCGACACCACACACCATCATCTACACACCCACACACATTCTTCAAAAGCGTCACCACACATACCACTTTATGAGCAGCAACACACACTGTTTATATCAGTACACACACTACACACCATCATGCACACTCTCACACTCACACAAGCACATAATACCTGAACACAGGCTATATATACATGCACATGCAACACACATTAACACACACTACGTACATAGACAAAGACAACTTTCGAAGGGGGTCTCACAGATACATACACAGTAGTAGACTGACCAGGTTGCCAGCTTGCCCAATGACAAGTGGGTCCCTGTGCCATTAGAATCGATATATATGGGCCCATGTTAGTATCTAAGGGGCTTATCCCCTCAAGTCTGAGAATTTTTTATTCACTCCTGGAGAATGCGTTAATAATTTCAGCCTGGTTGTATTTGTAGACAGTTGAAAAGAATATTTTTTAGCAAAAAAAAAAAAAAAAAATTAAATGATAGCATTGTAGTTGCAAGTGGGCCCCTTTAGTCTCCTGGCAACAAATATTTTTAGACCCAGTCCACCACTGTATATATATATATATATATATGCAGGATGAGGTGAATAAACTGTTATCCAAATTATGCCAAAATGAAAAAAATCACTGACATCTCACGTAGTTGATATATTTACCAAAATTACTTTAAAATATCTTAAAATACTAAAGGGTAAATTTATTCAATAAAATCGCCATTGACTTCAACCAGACAACTTCGGAATCTTCTGCAGCTCTTCTGGATGTTCTCCTTGTTTAAGTTGGTAAATGCTGTCATAATCCTTGCACGCATAAAAATATACACACATAGTCATATATATGTGTATTTTTATACACATATGCGCACTTGGCACAAAGCCACCTCAATCAATACTGCATGCCATTCATTCAAGAGGTCTTTTGCGAGTTATTTGGTAACCTCACTGATATTGCTTTCTTGGGAAAAGCACCCAATGACTTGTGTTAGTAAGGGTGTCCAACTGTAGAATCTATGCCAAAGCTTTCAACAGAACTCAACACAATCATCTGGCTTGTCATATTCTGTTGAACCATCTAACCTATGTCAGCATGAAAGACAGACATTAAATGATGACAATGGTATGTCTATAGGAGAGAGTGCCAGGATCTGTAGGGAATGGATTATGCATATTGGGCTAAAAAGAAAAAAAGCTTCCAGTAGATTATGGAGACCAAACATGATAGAGGTACGTCTCAAATGAAAACTGAAATGAAATAGTGATGAAATAGTAAACCTGTGTATTATTGTCTGTTCAGATGAGATGAAAAGGAGTGGGTAGTGTTGAGATGAATATAATAATTTGTTATTGTAGGTCTATGCAAACCAGAACAGCAAGGGAAATGAAACATTCATATGGTAATGATGATGATGGTGAAAGTGAGAATAATAATGAATGTGTGTGTGTTTGTGTGTGCATTTGTACACCTACATGTATATATATCTGCATTGTATGATCACACATAGCTTTCACTGTACTTTACTAACATAACTATGTACAGCTGCTTCATTTCTATTCGCATATATTGTTTAGCAAACAATGAATTGCAACAGAGCAGCATTGGATAAACGCTTCTTCGCTAAAATGTTATAAAAGATAATATCTTTGCCACACAACAACTTAATTCTATTATATTTCTAACTGGTTCCTGATATTTATCATACATTTGCATTTTTATTTTAGTTATCTATTTGTTTATTTATTTATTTTGTATTTCTTTTTAGATTATAACGATAAGATATTCAACCATAGAAAATTATTTTTAATTCCTTGTTTGAAAGTATATATATAAATATATTATATATATATATATATATATATATAGTCATATGCACACATGCACACACACACACACACACACACACACATACATTCATACTTATTCATACATATATTTATATTCTCTCTTATACACATACATGAACGTGCATATGTATGTATAAATAGATAGATAGACAGATAGATAGAGATATAAAAATACATAAATAGGCAAGAGCTAGTGTGTGTCTGTAATGTATACTTTATGCTTGCATTAATCTTTGTGTGTAAGACAGTATGTTTCATACATAAATATATGAATATATGAGTGATTGAGTGAGTATGTATGCGTGTGTCTACACATAATTTACATGAATGTTACCGTATAAACGTATAAATTTGTATATCGTATACTGCATATTTACATATTTTTGTGCACATTTGTGCATCTCAACTTATAGTTCCTTATGTACCAGTGTGTCCAACATAAGCATATATATATATATATATATATATATATATATATATATAGATATATAAAGTCATGGCTGTATCGTTAAGAAGATTACTTTCCAATTACCTGGGCTTTGTTTCAGTTTCACTGCGTGGCACCTTATGCAAGTATCTTCTTTTTTAATGCCAGGCATTGTAGATTTGGTGGATGGAAACAGAAAGGGTGTGCATTGTGCATGTATGTTGGTGTATCTTTGTGTCTGGTGATGGCTTGTTTTGAAACTGGTGAAGAGAGTTGGTGACAGGAAAGGCATGGTGGTATAACAATGCTTCAATAATATATGCTTCTAAGCCGTGCTTTTAATGAAAAGAAAGACACAAAATGAATGAATGAATGAATGAATGGAAGCTCTTGTGATGAAAGCTTCCTCTAAAATAAGTAAATTTGCTGAGTCATAACTCAGTCCTCAACAGCAAAGAAAATAGTGTTAAAAAATAAAAATAAATGAATTTCTACTGGAAGTAAATTCAAAAATATATAAAGAAAAGCTAAAGTAATTTTAAAGAAAGAAAATTTTTTTGTTCTGTTTCTTTTCCAGAAAATGTTAATGCAAATGAGAGGCATCATGTGTGAATTACTTGTATGTTGGTTCTTGATTTCCTATAATAAATATTTTAGAAGGAAACATATTAGTCTAGACTTCCCATTTGAAGAAAAGTTGAAGAAAGTTTGGAAGCAAAAAACATGTTTGTGAAAGTAGAGATATGATGTGCAAGTTAATTGTGTATCATGATGTTATTTAGAGAACACATTAGTTTGGTATATTAGTTTGAAATTTTCACTGATATTACTTTTTCTTAACTGACAACATGGTTATTAAAATGTCTTTAACTACTTATGTGACGACACATAACACTTCTTTACCAACAGCATCGACCAAATTAATGTCATCAGTATAGTCTGGTAAAAGAGGCAGTTCAGCAAATTAGATAGAATATCCCCAGACTAATACAGTGCATGCTGCCATACAGCACAGTCAACTACATGTAATCAAACATTTGAATGATAGAGTATGCAGTAGCATGTTATAATTAGCTCGATAACACAGTAATTCATTCAGAAGCTGTTGATTCGTTACCTTCTGTAACATAAATCTACATGACTAAACAGATTTCTCAGCAACAAAATCTTCCACTCATTATTGATTTCAAATTTTAACACAAGGACTGCAATTTCGAGCGAGGGGTAACTCAATTACCTCAACCTCAGCGCTCAAATGGTACTTATTTTATTGACCACAAAAGGATGAAAAGTAAAGTTGATCGCAGTGAAATTTGAACTCATAATGTAAAGATGGACGAAATGCCGCTAAACATTTTGCCCAGCAAGCTAACAATTCTGCCAGCTCACTGCCTTATAAGCCCCCAGTCATTATTAACAACAGAAATATGTTGAATACTGGTAAAGATATCAACATTCATAGCAGCAATGTTGATATTGGTCGTCATCATCATCATCATTACTGTTTCAATGTCCACTTTTCCATGCTTGCATGGGTTGGATGGGATTTCTTGAGGCAGATTTTTTTGCAACCAGATGTACTTCCTGTTCAACCCTCATTTATTTCCAAGCAAGGTAACACTTCTTTATGGCTCGGCATAGCATGTTTAAAGGGAAGATTATATGACAAATAGTAACACTTGTATGAGTATGAGTGTGACATTCATTTACAGCTATCATGTGATGTAAAGACATAGAAACATTCACACATACACACACACATATGCATACAGATATATATATATATATATATATATATATATATATAAAAACATATATATATATATATATATATAAACATATATATATGCATATGCATACACAGACACCATACACAACAAGTTTCTTTACGTTTCCATCTATCAAATACTACTCATAACGTTTGGAGCTATATTAGAAAACACTTGCCCAAGGTGCTGCTCTATGGAACTGAACTTGAAGCTACATGACTGAGAAGTGAACCCCTTAACCACAAAGTCATATCTTCATGATAGACATGATGATCAAACTAACAGAAGTGACTGGTAGAGTCATTATTTGAGTGTTGGATAGAATGCCTTAATGTATATATTTTGATTCTCTATACTCTGAGTTCAAATCACACCTAGGCCAACTTTGCAAAATATTGCAAAATATGAATGTTCATGGCCGGAACATCTCTGATCACAGGCTTGTTCATCAGGGATGACCTGGGGTTAAACAACAACAACACAGATACCATCAGCAAGACAGTAATACTATTATGATAATGGTTTCTGGTTTGGGCAAAAGGAGAATAGTTTTAAGGGGAGGGGTTAGTCAATGCCATCAACCACAGTACTAGTAGACTACTAATTTGTTTTATCGACCCTCCCCCCCACCTAAGTTGACTTTAGAGGGATTTGAACTCAGAACATAAAGAGGTGGAATATCAGGAAGCATTTTGTCATTGTTCTAATGATTTGCCAGCTTGCTTCCTTGTAAATATTATTGTAATAACAATATTCATCAACAGAAAAATTAATTACTACAATCATTGTTACCACCACCACAACCACTAGCATCATAACTATCACCACCACCACAACCACAACTACCACCACAACCACTACCATCATAACTATCGCCACCACCACCACAACCATTACCATAAAATTACTATCACCATCACTACCAGAACCTATACCATCATAACTATCACCACCACCATCACCACTACAATCATCCTCACCACACTACTACAACAATAGCCACCATTGTCATCTCAAATAAAATAGCCCACAATGACAGAGAGAGATAGAGAGAGACAGATAGATAGATGGATATATATAGATAATTACATAGATAGATAGATAGATAGATAGATAGATAGATAGACAGGCAGGCCAGCAGGCAGGCAGACAGACAGATAGATAGACAGCATGGCCCATCATTTCACCACAACTGCCATTATGAATCTAGAATCTGCTACCATTATCATAACAGATGCAACTACAATCAGCACTACCATTGCCGACTCCTGGCTTACAACTTATGAATAGAGAAGAAAAAGAAAACATTTTTTTCTTCACTATTTTTATAAGACAAATTACCATGCTAAATTTCCAGGTGAACACTTGTTAGTAAGTAATTTGCATCATTATCTCAGGCACATCATTTCATCAGGCAATTTTTCATGTAAACCTCCTTGTTAATGCAGGTATATTTTTTTATATTTTACATAGATAAATATGCAGTCACAGTTTATTTGCATGTGTGTTTGTTTTGATTTGTTTGTTGTTGTTGTTGTTTTTATTTTTTTGTATGTGTTTTGTGGTAGCACTATGATGGTGCATAGGTGTTGAGCATGTCGCTTCCTGTTATTAAGGTGTCGTATATCCTATAATTACAGGGAACTAAACAGGTATTACTGATGAAATTAGAGACAGGTTTTCTTTTGGGTATGTGCGCTAGCGATTTCTACTTTTAGCAACTGCATATAGCACACACAAGCACTTGTGCAAGCATAGGTGTGTATCTATGTGCAACGCAGCACAGCTAAAAGTACAAATTGTAGTAATATTATGCACACACATAAACACACACACATGTATGTATGTATATGTGTACATATGTATATTTGTACTCATATACATATATATACATGCACATGTATATGAATGTATGTATATATATGTGTATGTATGTATATTTGTACACGTATACATACATATATGTACACACATATGTAAACACGTATATATATTTATATGGACATATGTATGTACATACACACACATATATAAGTATATGTATATATATATATATATATATATATATATATATATATATATATATATATATATACATACACATATATACATACATTTATGTATATACATGTCTGTGTGTGTATATATATATGTACGTATCTATATACATGTACAAATAATATATAGGTATGTGCGTTTGTGTGTGTCTAAGAATGTATGAATATATGTATGTATGTATGTATGTATGTATGTATGTATGAATGAATGGACAGATGAACAGGTGATTGTTCAGCTCAGAAAGAAAGACTACTCTTATTGCTATTAGCTTATATGAACAGCCTTGATGCTGGCAGTTTTTTTCTCTTTTGGCTCAAATCACAAACAATTTGACCTAACCTATATTATACTCTTGCATGAAAACAGATAAGATAATAATAAAAAAAGATAGTTGTACAATGCCCCTAATATATAATATCAAACAAACTAGATGCTCCAATAGCAATCGACTGATTCCAGTTCTTAGAATCTTTCTGGACCTTATAGATAATGTTAACACTAACACCTCAACTCTGAAAGGATATTTTGCTCTGAAACTTCTAAAAATAAAAACTATTTCTACCAAAAGCAGCTTGACATTCTTGCTTCTACTTTTACTCGTAAAAAATTGGAACATTACCGGTTACGGTGATGAGGGTTCCAGTTGATCTGATCAACAGAACAGCCTGCTCATGAATTAATGTGCTAGTGGTTGAGCATTCCACAGACATGCATGCCTTAAATATAGTTCTCAGGGTAATTCAGCATGACACAATATTTGACAAGGCTGGTCATTTGAAATACAGGTACTACTCATTTTTGCTGAGTGGACAGGAGCAATGTGAAATAATGTCTTGAAGGACGCAACACATCACTGGAAACTGAACTCACGACTTTAGGATTATAAGCCAAATATCACTCACCACTTAGCCATGCACCTTCACTTTTACTTGTATATCTATTGTAAATAAATCATAGACTCCTGTAATAAACTTGGCCATCATTCACTTTTCTTTCTCTTTGGAATTATATCTTTCAGAGAAACTCTTCAACTTTGAAATACCTACCATAGTTAATGGCATATAAGACTCACAATCTTTCAGAAAATGTCTCAAAAATATCACCCAAAGTTCTGTTTGTGAATTTGGGTTCTATTCTATGCTTTAATGCACTAAAATGTTATTTCATCATTATGTGCATCTATTATGCCCATATGTGCACCATCAAATATTGTAATTTGAAACAATTACAATTGAACATTGGGCTATCATGCTCACACCGTTAATTATTAAAATTTGAATGACATATATTTAAAAAACTATCATATAAACATTGTTGCAATTCTTCTGATGAGCAAACATATTTAAACAAATAATATCTACTAAGTCAAGTATTTAAACATGCATCAGTTTACATTGGTTATTCATAGAGTAATTAATACAAATTCGCCTTCTCCCTCTTTCTCTCTCTCTCTTACACATACACACATACACATGCATGCACATAATATATTTTTGCAGGGTTTGATATATACACAATATAATTTGTAGTGTTTAAACATTGAAACATTCAGCTACAAAGATTAACAAATTCACCCAAATACAGAGACATATGAATGGAGGTAAAAAAAAACAGAGAGAGAGAGAGTGAGAGAGTGAGAGAGAGAGAGAGAGCAACCAGATCATATTCTTATGTTATATTGTGTTGTAACTGTTTGATATCACATAAGATTAGAAGATATATTAAATACAAAGAAAGTAAAACAGTATAGAAACAACTTAAGGGAGAGAAAAAAAAGTCACCAAGAATATCAGATTTTAAATTCATTCATGTCAAACTTCATTCCCAAAGATTATTTTCTGGTTTTTACTGGAATGGAAAGGAGTCAGATATTTTTTCTTTTTCTTTCACTTCTTTCTTTTTTCTGCAACATCTTTGAGTTTTTGAAATTCTTTCAAGATGTGCCAAACTCAAATGACAATGAACTGTAATCCAAACGAGGAAGAAAGTTGAAATAAATCTCCAGCTACTGTATTTCTAATTCTTTTCTTCTTCAGACATAATATTGTTCTAGTACCTGGATGTATTTCAATAGCACACATTCGATAGCTTGTAAACAAGTGTGTGTATGCGTGTGTGTGTGTGTGTGTGTGTGTGTGTGTGTGTGTGTGTGTGTGTGTGCACGTGTACACAAAAAAATTCACCATGAACTTGTATGAAAATATGCATATATATTCTTCAATATATACAAACACAAATATGCAAACACATATACACACACATGTATATATGCATACATACATGTACACACACATACATCTACATATATATATATATTATCATCGTCTTCATCGTTTTGTGTCTGCTTTCCATGCTGGTATGGGTTGGACAGGTTGCCAAAATCTGAGTCAGCTGATATTTAGAGATATGACTCATCAAGAAAGATCAGAAAACGTCATCTTACTGGTCTATTTTGTTCTACAACTGGATACTCATATATACATAGATATATGTGCATATCACCGACATCATCACCTCATCATTTAATATCCATGTTCCATGCTGTTCTAATTTTGATAGGTGTGGGCATGTTAGTGAGGTTAAGATCACTTTACAATTATTTGGTTTCAGGTTTAGTCCTACTCAATGATACCTTGGACAAGTGTTTTCTATTATAGCTCCATGCCAACCAATGCCTTGTGAATGAATTTGGCAGATGGAAACGGTGTGGAAGCTCCTTATATATATGTATATGTGTTTCTTTATGCTTGTGTTTGTCCCACCATTAATTGACAGCTGTTGTTGCCTCGATAACTTTGCAGTTAGTCTGATAGAATAAGTACAAGGCTTAAAACCAAAATTAAGCACTGGGGTTAATTCCTTGAAGATGGTGCCCCAATATAGCCACAATCCAATGAATGAAACAAGTGAAGTGATAAAATGAAAAATAAAATGTCTTTTATAAGGATCAATGGTATTTAATTTGACAGGATTCTGATTTAAGCAACCCATATAACCTCTCATAACTTTTCTAACTTTTAGAATCTTCAGAAAGTTTTTTCGAATTTATGTTTTACACAGGAATTCACATGATTATGGAAAAAATTTAATTTTTTTTAAAAATCAATCCCCCACTACACACACACACACATAAATCCCAAAAGTTCCACTCTTTTTCAATTTCTTTTTTTTTTGTCAGTTTAAAATACAGGGAATTTGAATATTTTGCTTAAATCCCAGCCATGGACTACCTTTGAGTGCATCATCATTCCATTAAATGTGTTTGTGGGGAGAAAAATATGGAAAAATATCAATACATGTCAGACAAAGAAGGTATCAGGTGGTCATGAGATGTGCTAAAAACAACAGCTAAATTCCTCTTAACTAACAAAATTTTTTTTCTTTTTTTTTGCATAATTGGAATTCTGGTGTGTAGAACTCAAATTCACAAGATGTTTTTGAAAATTCCCCCACAAAAAAAAAAAGTCATGAGGGTTTATATGATGAGTTTAAACCAGAATTCTGCCTGTAATTTGGTAGAATTCTTAACACTTTAGATAACAGATGAATTGTTACAGACTTTAAAACAGTAAACTGTTATCAAACATATAGTGATCTGTTTAGTAATTAATCACCCACTGAAAGAGGTGAGCTGTGGGAAAGTTGGAAGGGATGATACTGAGAATGATGGCTGAATGTTAATGGAAGTTGTTTCAGGAAGATGGGAAGGTAATTAGTGGTACAAAGGGGAAGAAATATGTGCATATTCTGCTGCCATATGATTTCAGTAACTGAACAATGCTATTGGTAGAAGAGTGATGGCAAGATGGATGTTAGGAAGATGGGAGGTGGGGAAAGCATGACAGGGACAGAATGAGTGCAGAGGTGAGACCCAGTGAATGTAAAAACTGAAGCATAATGTTTTTATGACATCACTCTCATTGTGATGGACAGGTCATCTCAAGCACTATGCAGAAACCAATCATCTCAGTCCTTAGTCATTGCCACCATGTGGCTCAACCATTGAGATCAGCCTTTGTGAGTCTCCCTCTTCCACAAGCTCCATCTTTATGCATCTGTCCTCATCCATACTCACATGTCCATAGCAGAAGAGTTTTCTCTCCTTCACACTACATTTGATTACTTTTATGCTTAATTTTTCTCTCAACACATTCACGCTTTGTTCTGCATGCACACTAATGTTGCATATCCATTGGAGCACTTGACAACCAGTGTTGGTGTGTTTATATCCCCGTAACTTAGCAGTTCGGTAAAAGAAACTAATAGAATAAGTACCAGGCTTAGCAAAATAGCAAAAAATACTAAGTACTAGGGTCAATTCATTAGACTAAAAATTCTTCAAGGCAGTGCCCTAGCATGGCTATACTCTAATGACTGAAACAAGTAAAAGATAAAAGATAAATACATGAAAATATATATATATATATATATATATATATATATACACTTTATTTAAAAGCAGCAGAAATACAACAAATGACTGTTAATACATATATATACACACACACATATATAGTGAAAGAGAGAGAGGTTATCTGTATATACCTATGTATGTTATTTATGAATGGTTCTAATTCCCAGTACAGCCAACTATTCTCCCCTACAGCCACCAATATCTCAATCTTCCACTGAAATATTCCACATACTGTATGACCAGTGCAGCTCAGTCTTCTTTCTTGCTTGCTTTCTTTCTGTTTTTTCATTATTATATTCTTTACTCCTACCTACTCATTCTCATGTGAGGAGAAATGTAAATAACTATAGTACAGACCACCAGAATTACTTGTCTCAATCTTGTACTTCGCTCCGTACTTTGTCACAAAATCATCCAACCTCTCTCTCTCTCTTCTCTCTCTCTCTCTCTCTCTCTCTCTCTCTCTCTCTCTCTCTCTCTCACACCTTATCTACCTTATAGCAGATATATTCCTTCGGCATTAATTCATTAGCTGTGTCAGGACTCCTCATGCTACCAGTGAATGTGTGTCCTTAGCTTACCCAACTCTTGTTAAATGAGAGAGAGAGAGAGAGAGAGGACAACTGCTTTACACCTGGTCATTTTGGACACCTCCTCCTCCTCCCCCTTTCTCCTCTACCTCCTCCTCTTTCTTCCTCAGTTGCCTTAAAGAGCTACAGAGCATCTCCTTCAGAGACAAACTTATCAAAATCAATTTATACTGAAACTAATTGAAAAAGTGAATTTGTGGCATGAAATACAAGAGAGATTATCAAGAATCAATAAAACAATGATAGATTTGGTATTATTATGCAGTAGACTGTCATGGATTTTCATTTCTTTTATTTCTATTTGTTGGTTTTCTTCTTGCTGCTCTAGTTCTTCCTTCTTTTCGTCCTTCTCTTCTACACTTCTTAACATGTTATAGTAATTAGGTGTTCTGTTCTTAATTAATCTTATAAAATCTGATTTTTACCTTGCCATCAAGGGAATTGACAAAAATCTTTCCTCCAGACCTTTTTTCTCCTACTGGTGGGTGGCATGGTGAAAGTGTGGAGGAGAGTAGAGCAGTGTGGGAGGGGGGGGGGTATCATTAGAAAATTGCTGTTGAGAAGAAGGACAGATGGTTGCTAGATTGAAGAGAGAGAGAGAGAGCGAGAGCAAACTATACAGAGAGAAGGAAAAAAAAAAAGGGAGGAGACAAAGGAGGGAGGTAAGGAGGGACGAAAGGAAGTAATTAAACTTTAGTTTATAATTTGATGGACTAATTAGCTGATGGCATTAAATTTCTGTGCACAGATTGTGTGGTCTCTTCTTTTATTCAAATAATAGAGAGTATACACATGTTATAGCAAAACTAAGTGCTTTACAGTTGTGTTATGGAAAAAAAATCGTAAACATCACCATTAGCATCATCATCATCAACTTTATTGTTATAATCATCATTATTTTTTTGTTTTTGAAGGGAGTGGGGAGGAGAAAGGACAATAAAAGAGCAGACACAGATGGAAAGCACTTAAAATTCTTTGTGGTATTTAGTTACACACTTATATGTTATAAGAAACAATTGTATATAATAATAATCCTTTCTACCATAGGCACAAGGCCTGAAATTTTAGGGATCTCATCGAAAATTTGGGATTGCATTGACCTCAGTGTTTCACTGGTACTTAATTTATTGACCCCGAAGAGATGAAAGGCAAAGTCAGCCTCGGCAGAATTTGAACTTAGAACATAGCAACAGGCAAAATACTGCTAAGCAGTTCATCCAGCGTACTAATAATTCTGCCAGCTCACTGCCTTAATAATAATGATGCTTTCTACTAAAGGCACAAGGCCTGAAATTTAGAGGGTGGGGCTAGTTGATTACATTGAACCCAGAGTGTAACAGGTACTTATTTCATCGACTCCGAAAGGATGAAAGGCAAAGTTTACTTCAGCAGAATTTGAACTCAGAACATGAAAATAATAGTCATTTAATGTCTGTTCGTCCTGCTGGCATGGGTTGGATGGTTTGTCAAGAGCTGGCAAGTCAGAGGACTATGCTTGTTTTCTGTTTTAGTATGGTTTCTATGGTTGGATGTCTTTCCTAATACCAACCATTTTACAGAGTGTACTGGGTGCTTTTTTTCATGGCATCAGCACTGGCAGGATCTCCAAGTAACTTGTGAGACAAGACAAAGCCCCTTTACTCAAGGGGAGCAGTATTGAATGAGATGGCTTTATTGGCTTTATGCCAGTTGATTAGAAGTTAGAGGAATAATAGGGGTTAGAGATAGGTATCTTGCTGTAGAAGTGATTCGATGTTATCCCAGGCAGAGGAGAAGGGAGGAGGAGACTTATAGAGAGTAATAGATATAGGAGTGGCTCAAGAGGAGTGGTTATGTTAGATATGTGAGAGCATTAGGAGATATAAGGGATGAAAGCGATCTTAATGATGGAGCATAGCTGAGAGGAGAAGGGCATGATTGGAGGAAGATGAAGAATGGATGCAGTTCTAAAGATGGTGTAGCAGAGGGGTGAGAGCAAGGCGGAAGATAGGTAATGAGGAATGGAAATGGTTCTGGAGAGGGTGAGAAAAGGGGAAGGTAATACATGTATGGGGTGTGCATAGTATGTGCCTGTTCCGTTTTCAGGTGATTATCATAGCTCAATGATATCAGAGATAATGAAGTGATGAGTGTAGAGAATTAGATGTGGGAGAACATCACAGGGCAGTAAGAATGGAGGTGGGGCAGGGATTTGCACATTCAAGCTTTTACCAAGGTGGTTTTAAGATATCAATTCTGTTGTGATGCATGGGTTTTCTCAAGCACAGCAAAGTCCCAGATATCTCAGTCTTTTGTCATCGCCTCCTTAAGGCTCAGCATCTTGAGATTGACCCTAATACTTCATCCCATGTCTTTCTGATTTACTTCCTTTCACAAGATCCATCCACTTTAAGTGATCAGCACTTCTTTACACAACTGTCTTTGTCCATATGCATCGCATGACTGATCCAGCACAGTTTTCTTTCTTGCACACTACATTTAATTCCTCTTATACCTAACTTTTCTCTCAGTGAACTTATTGTATACAAATTTTATGTGCACTGCAACTTGTTGGAAATAATTAAGGGAGTGAACAAGGGGCAGGTATATAAGTAAAATAAAGAAAGACAGCAATGAAAGTTAATACATACACAGCACACAGAATGAAACACAAAAATAGGGAGATAAATGAGGATATTAAAAGCATCTTAAAGAATAAAGGCTTATAGACACATCAGAGTAGTATCAGCAAATGTCAGGAATCATGAAATGTTTGAAGAATGTATGTTTCTACAGTTAACAATGGATGTTGTTAGTTCACTCTATGTTTTGATAATTCTGAGCGTGAAAATGGTTTCTGAAAGTCTTGGATGCTCAGCTGTCTTGGTTTTATAAGTATTTTCACAAGTGATCTTGTTTATAAAATGTGCACCATTACGTCTTAGAGCTTTCTAGTTTGGTATCTTTCTAAGTATCTATGGTTCTTCACTTCTGTGATATTTATATTCACTTGATCATCGATATTATCATTTAAAGTCCACTTTCCATGCTTGCATGGGTCGGAGAGAATTTGTTAAAGTAGATTTTCTATTGCCAGATGTCCTTCTTGTTACCAAGCCTGATTTACTTCCAAGTAATGTTATATATCCCCCACGACCAGACATATTTTCATAAAAGATTAGAAATGGAAGACACTACTTGCATGGCAGTGACACTTGATTACCATCACCACATGAAGTTAAGGCAAAGTGGCAGTAGAATACACACACACTCACAAATGCACACATACGCACACACACACACATATATACAATGAGTTTCTTATAGTTTCTGCCTAATAAGTCTATTCACAAAGTTTTGGTTGGGTGTGATATTGATTTTTATCTGCCATTGCACTTGCTGTGGTGATAAGGTAATACATACAAAGGTGTTTTTTATCATAACATCATCTCTTGGAGATGGAGCAACAAAACAAGCCTAAGGAGCTTCCCAGCTCAATTAGACAGAGTGAAACCTACTGAAAGTCAACCCAGAATTTTGTGGTCTCAACCTATTGTTGTTGTTGCTGTCATCGTCATCATCACCACTGTTGTTGTTGTGCAATAATAGTTAAGGTACATGACTTACTGGTTAGGGTGTTGCACTCATGATCACAAGACCGTGGCTTCAATTCCTAGATTGGGTGGTGCATTGTGTTCTTGAGCAAAACACTTCACCTCATATTGCTTTGTGATCACTTCAACACCTGACGCATGGTCCACCATACACCTGTTTGGGGAATGTTGATTTGATGGAGGGAGGGAGGTAATGTATGGCACATACATTTGATCACTATAAACAAAATATTTCTACAGGTCATTTGGAAAAAGCTGCATACACATGCATCGTCTTCAGTAGGAGAGAGTCCATCATAATTATTACTAAGAATAGTGGATGCAGTCAAAATGACACTAGAGTACATATATATACAAAGCCCAATATACTCATCATAACTTCCTATCTGATAAAGGCACACAAGACACATGCATCACAACCATATGTACATGACAGAGAGACCTCATATCAAGATAAATAGTGCATGCCCCTTGCGGATAGGTCCCAGTTAGAATTTTCTTCAGTAGCCCATCCCACTCAAAAGGACCCTGAATAAGGGTTGTTTAAGGGTGATGAACAAATCACCTATCTTTCCAGGGTGAATCATTCTCAACACATGGCTATGATGCTCTCCCACTACCCTTGCTCATGATCAGAGATGCACATACCAGCAACTAAGGGACATACTCAACTAGTTAAGGTCAAGCAACTGACAAGCAAATATGCTGTGTTGAGTAGAATATTTTCTGTAGCCCATCAAGACAAAATATACACAATAATAATTGCAATCATTTAAAACCCGAAGCCTTGAGAGTCAGTGCCTGCTATTACATTAGGGCATTTGTTGTTATTTATTTATTTATAAATTTTTTGCATCTCATCTATATGATGGGATTTACTTGGATTTATTCTTTGACTGCATGTCACCCCTGTAACCTCAGCCACTCAACAACTTTCAAACGATCATTTGCTCTTCCTAACAAGCAGACCAGTTGCATGGTTTCTATTTTTTTCTGCAACCCCATAATTTGCTATCTCTTTCTTCAGGTCTTGGTATATATCTACCATATTGATTTAATGTTTCTTTTATCCTTCTGTCAAATGGACAGGCCACATCAGTTATGTAACAAGACCCTCTTTTCAAACACCAAAATATATCTGATTTGTTATGCTCTAAGACATGATCCATTTGGCTAAGAAAGTCTCAAAGAGGTTTGACCTCATCATTCTCAGCCACGTTTTCAGATGCCTGTTCATACCTCTGACGTCCTGATGGAAGTCCATACTTCTTACACATTTCCCAGTGGATGACCTTTGCAAAATTATCACGTCTCTGAGACTCATACTGGAACATCCTGTCCTGTACAAATTGTTCTGTATGTCTGTCACATTTTGCTAGCTTTCTGATTCTGCAATGATTCTTTATCTGACCTCTTCAATAGCAACTTCGATTTCTTTTCTACATATTTTGTATTTTCTTTCCAGTTGATCTTTAATTCTAATGTTCTGCAGTTCATTGCTTCTCCAACTATCTAACTTGCTCATATCATTATTATTATTATTATTATTATTATTGAGTCTTTGTTCTTCCTTCAATTTTGTTTCCATTTCTTGCTGAGTGTCTTCCCAACACCAAAAGCAAAGAAAATTACTGTATACATTCATAGGCCATTAAAATAAGCACACCAGATTGTTTATTCACAAAAACCAAATAAAGTTCTGTAAAAAAATATAAACATTTACATGGAAGGTTATTGATCTCACAGCAACAATATTCTTCTCAATACATACACTGTACCAAATAAAACAATCTTTTGCCTTTCTTGCACAGATGGTAAGCCAGGGATCATTCTCAAATAATTCTTAGTTCCTTTTTTAATCATTCTTAGAGCTCCTACAATTACTAGAATTGTAACTGCCTTGAAATGCCACATTGTTTCAATTTCAATGTGTGAATCTTTATTTATTCTTAGTTTGTCAATCAATAGACAGAAGGAAATGCTTCGCAGAATTTATCCCAAATCTCTACTTTTACAGTTCAATTTGCCTTTCATTCTTTTGGAGTCAATAGAATAAGGTACCAGTCAAATACTTGGATTAGGAGTATTAATTTATCCACACCTCCTTCAAATTGCTAGCATTGAGCCTGAAACCAGAAATCATCCTTATTATCCTAATCACAAGGATAATGATGATGATGACGACGACGATGACAACGACGAAAAAGAAGAAGCATACTCTGGTATACCAGATGTGTGCTGCAGGGAGATGTCACAATAATTGAGGGTCACAGAAATCTATTGTAATGCCAGTTAGTAGTATACACACTGTAAACATATATGATAAAGCCCCTAAAGGATGACTGTCACCCATGTTGTGGGAGCAGTCAACAAGCTGTCCCACACATCCAAGATTGGTCTTAACTACCTGGGGGTAAGTGCCCTCTCATAGCTGTTTCTCCTAGGCCTACTGATACATTTTGAAAGTAAACCCATTAATGCTTAACACTTTCACCCACATTTTAACAAATTTATTGGAAGGCAGTACCACCATTTCCACTCTCTTCAAGGGGAGCTAAAATAATGATAAAGGATTTCACCAAAGGTGTGTCTGTTTTTAGTCATTTCAACTGTGTTCACCATGCAACTTCTTTCTTGATACCTACCAAACACTTCAGGAAGAAAACCTTCTTGTCTTTTCTGACCAAAGTAATGCAGTGAAGCAATTTTCAGCATGGACTTGACCAATTACCAGTTCCCTCTTACATGCCATAGCAGCTCTTTGATATTACCCCACAAATCATTAATGTTCAGACAGAGAAAGACTGCATCCAGAATGGTTTATATTAGTCTGTACACAAATCCATCTACTCTGATTGATAGCACTTACATGCCGGTAGAGTTAATGTCTAACCAGCAATATTTACGTGGATACGGAATAATTTCCAGAAATTCTTACCAGTCAAATTTCCAGAAATTATCTAGTCTCCGGTTAAATGCCCTCAGGAAAACTAAAAGAAGATATTGGTTATATTTGTGATACATTTGCAATAACATTGTGTGTGTGTGTGTGTGTGTGTGTGTGTGTGTGTGACAGGTTTGTACTTGCCATCAAATGTATCATCTCTAGTTTCTGATGAATTAAAGATAAGTACCGACAAGACGAATTCCAATCTCTCATTTTTATCTTATTCATATACTTATTTAATTATTTACATTCTCCCTGCCACACCTCTCATTTTTTGCTTTTCATTTTTCCTTTCCGTTAACTTCCCTTTCTTTCCTCTTCTGTTTTCTATCCTTTTCTGTACGGTGTTGTCTAAAAGGAAAGAAGAAAGGATAACAAAAAAAGGTAAACAGGTGTAGTTGAGAGAGAGAGAGAGAGAGAGAGAGAGAGAGAGAGAGAGAGAGAGAGAGAGAGAGAGAGAGAGAGAGAGTAAGTGAGTGAAAGAGATGGCCATGTTACTTTGATATGATATTGTAGCAGTGTGGCATATCAATAATGCAAAAATGTTATATTTGATCTTTATACTAATCTGAATCATCTTAATGAAATGTTCACACTCTTCCCAAGATATATCACATAAAAGAAACCACTTGGTATCATCATCATCTGCATAATAATAATAATAATAATAATGAAGCTCACAGCAGCTTCAATTTCATTATCATCTTCAACATTGTCATTACAATTATTATCTGGTCACCAATACTATTTCTAAGGTTTTCATGTTGGTGTAGAAATAGATATTCATCATCATCATCATCATCATCATCATCATATCTCAACAGCAGCAGCAGCAGCCTTTTCATCATTATCATTATTGACCTCATTATAATCATTGTGATTATCAGCTTTCAAGCACTATTTTCTAGGTTTCCATGCTTGTGTAAAAATATCAATATTATTATTATAGCTAAATCTGCTAGGTTCAGTTCAGATGTAATATTCTATCACTATTATTATTATCATCATCATCATCATCATCATCATCATCATCATCATCATCATTATTATTATTATTATTATTATTAAGGCAGTGAGCTGGCAGAATCATTAGCACATGGGGAAAATTGCTTAGTGGCATTTCACTCATCACTTCATTCTGAGTTCAAATTCCACCAGGGTCAACTTTACCTTCTATTCTTTCAGGGTCAACAAAATAAGTACCAGCTGAGCAGTGAGGTCGATATAATGGACTAGGCCCCTCTCCTAGAATTGCTGGCCTTATGTCAAAATTTGAAACCATT
The DNA here is from genome assembly GCF_046866305.1 of Octopus bimaculoides. NCBI lineage: Eukaryota > Metazoa > Mollusca > Cephalopoda > Octopoda > Octopodidae > Octopus > Octopus bimaculoides. The sequence continues at coordinate 68,401,507 of NC_142937.1, read as the reverse complement.
ATTATTATTATTATTATTGTTCAGTAGTTTTACTTTTATAACGTGCTTTCACTTCACTACCGAGCGCAGCTCTGTGTGCCTTGGGTATGTGCTGTGGTTTGCTGTGATGCTCTTATGGTTACTGTATTGAAAGTGTTTTGCATAGGATGTGTGCAGTGCCCAGTAGTGCAATTTTCTGTATGTTATATATATTTGTAAGTCCTGGTGTTTTTGTTGTGTATTTGTCTGAATATGTTTTTATTATACCTAAGGCAGCTACTATGATAGGAATTGTTTCTGTTTTTAGATTCCACATTCGAGTTACCTTTATTTCCAGGTCTTTGTATTTTGAAAGTTTTTCCATTTCTTTTAGGGAAACGTTGTCATCTTCTGGTATTGATACATCAATTAGAAAGCATTTTTTTTCTTAGTGAGCTGGCAGAATTGTTAGCACACTGGGGGGAAATCCTTAGTGGTATTTTGTTTGGTACTACATTCTGAGTTGAAATTCTGCCATGGTCGAATTTGCCTTTCATCCTTTCAGAGTCAATAAATTAAGTACCAGTGAAACACTGAGGCCGATGTAATTGACTCATCCCCTCCTCCAAAATGATTGCCCTTGTGGCGAAATTTAAAACCATTATTATTATTATTAGTAGTAGTAGTAGTAGTAGTTACTTATATAAGACATTATTATTATTACTGTTATAATTAGAGGTAGACATACCTGCATTCTTTGACACAATAGCAGCCATATCAATAATATTGTTTTTATTTTTATTATCATTATTATTATTTTGCATCACTTCCGTATGTGAATATAATAACATTATATTCCATTTTGTCCTCCCCACCCACCATTATATTGAGGAAGGGGAATATCCGTAATTAAAGATAACAAGTTTTAAAAAAAATAATAAATCAAGCACACACACACACACACACACACACACACACACACACACACACACACACACACATTCTTTTCACAATAGGGATGGAAACCTTCCTAAAATGTTTGCCCACAGGTGGCTTTCTTCTATTTCACGTGATGGAATTTCAAATCTTAGGAAGTATTCTGACATTGATTCACATTCTGGAAAATATAATTAGCTTATTCTGAAAAACATATATATGTTTATATATTTATACACACACATTTACATATTATGTATACATACTTATATATTTATATGTTATATATACATGTACAGATGCAAATTTTATATAAGGAGGAATAAAGTATCTACAGACATATGTACATATACTATCATATGAACATAAAGAGAATTGTATAGGGCTATACAATGGCTTGTTATCATTAGGCTTATATAGAAAAATAGTTTATAGTAGGTCTTTGAGTAGCCTCCAACAAGTCTTCTTGAATGTCCTTCTGTTACAGAAGGAGCCAATAAGATACTTAGGAACAACCTTTAACTTTTGCACCTTCATCATTCTGTATTTAAGTTTTGTTTGATTTTGTCTTGGAGACTTTGCTCGGAGAATCAGTGCTTTTCTATCTAGAACAGAATGTAGCTTCACTATCAGAATGTTCAAATTTACTTACAGTCCATTCTCTTTCTGTATCTTGAAATTGTGCAATCATTTGAAGATTGAGTCTTTACAGCTGGGTTCAGTTAGTGCATAGTAGAACTGACATTTTCATATGTAATGGAGATGGTTGACTGCCAAGTAAACAAAAGAAACTCAAACATTTTCCAAATTTTGTAAGGTCTAAATTATACAGCAGGAACCAAATTTCTAGGACTTGTAAACCACAGAAAAAAAATGGTCTAATATTCATTATTTTTGGTACATAAAGAACAAAAACTGGGAATATAAAAAATAATATAAAATAAAAATTACATTAAATAGATAAGAGAAAAGAAAGACTGGTTTCAAATTTTGGCACAAGGCCAGCAATTTTAGGGAAGGGGCTAAATTGATTACATTAACCCCAGTGTTCAATTGATGTTTATTTCGTCGACCCCCAAAAGGATGGAAGGCAAACTCAACTTAAGTGGAATTTGAACTCAGACTGTAAAGTCGGATGAAATGCTGCTAAACATTTTGCCCAGTATGCTAATAATTTTGCCAGCTCACCACCTTAGAGAACACAAAAATGAACAGAAATCAGATGTAAAGTAATGATGACAAGAAATGAAAATAACAAAGGGACTAAAGAGGATTGATGTGATGGAGGTGAAAGTCAATGTATATTTATGAAGATAACAAAATGAAAAACAAGAAAATAAAAGCCTAAAAACAGACTTTCAAACAGCTGCAGAGGAATTGTGTCAGTGACCAGGTCACAGTTGTGTAACAAAAATATTGACACTTCCTCTTTTAATTTTTAGCATATTTCAGTCATTTGAGTGTGGCCATGCTGGAGCATTGCCTTTAGTTGAAGAAATCAACCCCAGGATTTATTCTTTATAAGTCTAGTACTTAATCTATCAGTCCATTTTGTTGAACTGCTAAGTTTTGAGCATATAAATACACCAACATCGGCTGTCAAGTGATGGTGGAGGCAGAACAAACACAGACACAAAGGCACACACACACATACATATATATATACATGATGGGCTTCTTTCAGTTTCCATCTACCAAATCCACTCACAAGGCTTTGGTTGGCCTGAGGCTATAGTAGAAGACATTTGCCCAAGGTGCCATGTCATGAGATTGGTCCCAGAACCATGTGGTTGGGAAGCAAGGTTCTTACCACACAGCCAAGACTGTGTCTTCATGAAATGAATTTAAATTTCAAGTAAATTTAACAGCTTTGTATGTCTTTGAATAGATTTCCTGTAATTTAATTGCTTAGCATACTCTACACTAGCTCTCGGCTGATCAAAGCCTTGTGCATGGATTTGACCAATGGAAACTGAACGAATCCTGTCGAGTGTGTGTGTGTATATATATATATATATATATATGAGTCAGTAAATGGTGGGCTTGTGTTAACCGCACGTGGAGAAATAATAAGAAAATAAAAGATAATAATAATAAGGCAGAATGCTAAACTGAAAGCATATTTTAATATAGATGTGCATAAGGAGGATTAAAAAGGATTTCTAACCGGCTTTCATTGCATGGAAAATTTTCAAGAAGAGGGAAAATGAAAATAATGTTTTTTACAAAAATATAAAAAATATATAAAAAAATAAATATACCAATACATTATATTGCCTTTGAATTTTTAAAGTTCAATGGTAATCCATGTAGATAATTGTTAGATAGATTAGGATGTATGGAATTAAGAATGGGGTTGTGTTTAAAAAAGGCTGAGAGTTTGTGTGTTAAACAGGACGTGTGGTGTCGAAACAGGAAGTGTGTGTAAGGAAAGACAATTCTGTGGGTTTTATACTCTTTAGTTGGAGTCCTAGACTCTTTGTCAACAGGAAGTTTATGTCTGTTCTTAGAGAAACAAGAAGTAAATTTATATGTATTTCAATGGGTAGGTGAGAGAAGAGAGTATAATACCCACATAAGTGTCTTCCCTTACACACACTTCCTGTTTTGACACCACACTTCCTGTTTAACACATAAACTCTCAGCCTTTTTTAAACACAACACCATTCTTACTTCCATGCATCCTAATCTATCTAACAATTATCTACATGGATTACCATTGAACTTTAAAAACTCAAAGACAATATAATGTATTGGTATATTTATTTTTATATATATTTTTTTATATTTTTGTAAAAAACGTTATTTTCCTTTTTCCTCTTGAAAATTTGTCAAGCAATGAAAGCCAGTTAGAAATCCTTTATAATCCTCCTTATGCACATCTATATTAACATATGCTTTCAGTTTAGCATTCTGCCTTATTGTTATTATCTTTTATTTTCCTATATATATATATATATGTGTGTGTGTGTGTGTGTGTGTGTGTGTGTGTGTGTGTGTGTGTGTGTGTGTGTGTGTGTGTGTGTGTCTCTCTTTGTTTTGATATCACATGATACCTGTTAAGAAGCAAAATTGTCGTGGTAACAGTGTTGTTCATTTTCAAGTCTTCTTTGAAAATATGTCTAGCTATGGGGAAATATTATCTTGCTTGGAAAGAGATAAGAGTTAGCAACGGGAAGGGCATCTGGATATAGAAAATCTACATTAACAAATTCCATCTGACCCAAGCAAGTAAGGAAAATTAGGAAGTTGTTTACCTTTCAGCTCAGATTTAACTAAACAAAAGAGAGTAAGATCTGATTACTGGAAATATTTGGCTGCTGTTTCTAGCAGACTGAGTGATCACATACTGGTATCCACATTCTTAAATTTTATGAGAATCAAGAAAGACCTGAGTTATGTGGTTACTAGAAAATTGTAAAGACATTGGTTGGAGTGCCATACACTTTCTTGAAGAAGTTTTATTGGAAACAGACTTTGAGGATAGCTGTTATCAATTGATATGAATCATCATCAAGTAAACACCATCTCAAATAAAATCCAAAGAGAGCCAACCACTGGATATTGTTCAGAATGATGAAATCTGGTTAAAGTGATGTACAACTGTGATACAGGTACCTGTTTGCCTACATAGCAAGTCAGACCTGCCTGATTCCACAAGTTAAATGGTGCTGATGATCCCCAACTGAAAGAATTAAGATCGCATTAATCACTTAATCCAGTAGACAGGGTCCCTCATCAGTGAGTGGGGGCTTGTGTGTTGTAAAGCTGTTGAGAGGAAGGCTCTAAAACGATGTGCATTCTTATCTGATGAGCTCTGAAACCTATTGGCATTCTGTATGCAGAGCTCTCAGGTGACAGTACTTGCATAAGTAAGCTGTTTCAATGTGAATAATTAGAAATCTTGTTAACTGGCAAGTTTATTATCATATCTAATTGTCCATGCTGTGTATCTACTCACAAATTACTGCTTTGTAAGAACACAGTAGAAATAGGAATCTATAATAAACCAAATGGTAAGTAGAGAAACAAAAATAAAAATCAAAGAAAATGTTCTGGTTCCAATTTTAGGAAAAGTTTCTGCAAGTTAGTATATTATAAGAAGTTCAAAATACTGTTTACAGTCGATTTTCCTGGCTATAATTTTCTGTTCAATACATTGAGTAAATACATAAGTAATTAATGTTAAAAAAAAATATTCTGGGTCATAAGATTGAGTTATTTTGGAAATTATTTTAAAACACTTGGATATTTCTAATTAATTTAATATTCAATAAGTTCACTTCAGAACAGTGGTTATAGATTTTTAAAGATTTTCTTAATGAATACTGCAAAATTCTGTCTATATTTGAAAATAGTGTCTATAATTATAGCTATATTTAAATAATGAAATTTTTTAACACATATTCAATGTGTGCATTAGATATTTCACCAGAGTTCTATGATTCTGTGTGTTTGTATATATTTACGCACACATATAGATCCTTCTCTCTATATATAGATCCTTCATCCCACTTACCCCTCAGGCAGCATAGCATAGCTGTGTGGTTAAGAGGTTTGCTTCCCAACCACACAAATTAGGGTTCAGTTCTTCTCAATGCATGCCCTGTTTTCTACTGTAGTTCTGAGCTGACTTAAGCCTAGTGAGTGGATTTGTTGGAAGGAAATTGAAAGGAGACCATTGTATGCATATGTGTATGTTTGAGTGAAGTGTCCTTGTTTTGACATCACCAAAGAGTTGTAAATGAGGGCCACAACAATGAAAGCAGTGGCTGTCACTTCCAATTTTCCTTGAAAACAAGTCTAGACATGGGTAGATTTTATTTTTTGCCTGGGAAACATGTTAGGATTGGCAACAGAAAAGGCACCCAGTCTCAATAAACTTCCTCTTTACACAAGCATGAAAAACTGGATGCTGAAACGACAGTAGTGATGAATACACATGTTTATGTATGTTTGTGTGTGTGTGTGTCTGTGTGTGTGTGTGTATATATATATATATATGTATATGTGTGTATAGAAGGCACATGGCTCAGTGGTTAGGGTATTTAGTTTATGGTTGTAAGTTCATGAGTTCACTTATCTGCTGTGTGTTGTGTTCTTAAGCAAGACACTTTATTTCATGTTGCTTGCTCCAGTCCACTCAGCTGGAAAAGATGAGTAGTACCAGTATTTCAAAAAAACAGCTTTATCACATTCTGTGTCACTTTGAATCTCCCTGAGAACTATGTTAAGGGTACACATGTCTGTGGAGTACTCAGCCACTTGCACCTTAATTTCATGAGTAGGCTATTCCATTGATCGAATCAACTGGAACCCTCATTGTCATAACTCACGGATTACCATTCATACACACACACACACACACACATACACACACACTTACACATTTAAAAATACATTCATATCTTAGGAGGCTTTACAACATTTTTAATCAAGTCTGTGTATTTGCTGGTGGAAATTTTTAAATTAATGTTTTTCTTTCATTTTAGTTATGGCTTCCCTGGTATGCTATGAGTTAGAAATATTCTACCTTGTTATACTTGTATGTATAACATGTATGTAAACTCTAACTTGATATATATATATATATATATATATATATATATATATATATATATATATATATATATGTGTGTGTGTGTATGTATGTATGTATGTATGTATGTATGTATGTATGTATGTATGTATGTATGTATGTATGTATGTATGTATGTATGCATGCATGCATGTATGTATTCTGAGACAGATGAAGTGATAGTGAATATTTTTGGAAGTGTTGGGAACAAAATCCAGAATTGAAAATAAGTTCTAGGAAAGTGTGTGTGTGTGTATCAATATATATATATGTATATATACACACACACATATGAAGCAATACTTATGCTTGAACATATAAATATGCAATTGCATGCAAATATACACCGATGTAAAGTTATCTGTAAACCTACATACATACTCCTATATTTTCAAATTCACAGAATATACACTTTCACAAACACCACTCACATAAGATTTATAATGTAAAACTACTCAGTCAGTTCAGTGAAGTTATTTTTCATTTTTGAGAAAAATAAAAACTTTATTAATTTAGTTTGCATTCTATTTTATCTCGAAAAATTTTTTTTTTTTTTTTTGAATTTCTATTTCAGAAATATCCTTGTCATTCCGGTTTTATTTTCAAATTTAAAAAAAAAAATTCTCCAATTTTTTTTTTCTTTTGCTACTTTTCTATAAGACTTAGAAATTCTAAATTAGTTTTACATTGTACTCATTTTATTCCAATCATCTTTGAGTGATAGAGATGGTCCAGATAGAAAAGAATCTGTCAAAACACTTAACTGTATCAAATTTTGATGGTTGAAAATTCTGATTTTAAAATTACATTGGCAACCCATTAACTTTATCTGTTAACTACTCTCAGACAATTTCAATAAAATAGATACCTGTAATATAACATGGTCCATTAATGCTTTAAGATTTGGCTGGGTGCTTCACTGAAAGAAAACATTTATACTGTAATGATGATCATAATGATGATGATCATCATATTCTTTATCAATGTGATCATCATTATCATCAACATCATTATCTAAACATTACTGCAACATTTCTGCAAAATGCCTATGTGTATCTGTGTTTGTTGTATATGGTTTGTGTATGTCAGTGTGTTTGAATGGTGGTGGAAATTCTCTATGAAGAATTTTTGTGATTCATGCTGTTCTTTAAAGTTATTGAAATTATATTGACTCTAAAGAGTTGGGTATTTTATTGTATCTAGTCCGGTGCCATATATATCCCTTTCAAATATATTCAAATCTTAAATAAATAAATTTATTTATCTCTTATTTAGTCTTTTTTATCCTATTGATCGGAGGATATTCAATAAAAAAATATTACTATTATTATTTTGAAGTTGAATCAATTTATTTTACATTTCTCTCGTGGGAAACAAGTAAGATACTTTGCTTTTTCATAACAGTTGATATTTTCTATTATAGTGCAGAGGTAAATCTTTGCACATTTAAACTATAATACAGTTTTGATTCCTCACTGGAATCATTTCTCTGACATCAATAGTGTAGAGTGGGTAGGGCTACAAGAGTAGTTGCTTTGGGTGCAAAATTTCAGAGCTTTGAAACCATTTGGTTATGAGTTCAATCTCAGCATAAACCTTGTTGGCTAATGTTCTATACTATGGCTACAGGTTGATCAATGCCTGATGAGTAAAATTGGTAAACAGAACCTAAAGAAGAATATCATATGTGCATATGTGTGTGTATGTATGCATGTCATGTATGTCCAGTAGTATGCTTTATGCAATACACTTTACCAAATATTTTTGACTCTGTATCCAGATCAATATTCTATACCCTATACCCATATTGCATTGTAACCGTATTATCCAATCAGGGAGAGGCTAGATTATTATAAATATATGTAATGTATTTTGCATATAATGTCTGAAAAAGAATGGAATCTGTGTAACAATTTGTTACATAAACACTTGAAACATACATATCACATGCACTCAAAATATTAATAAATGATTTTGTGATGAATATACATGTGTGTGTTTGTGTGTTTATACATGCATTTCAGCAACATAGCTATACACATGTTGCTGGCGATTTCTTTTCCTTCTTTGGACTTTTCCCTTTCTGCTTCATGGTATGCTTGAAAGGGCAAATTCTCTCATTTTGCTGACTGTCAACCTAATACATTTCTTGTGCACGTCCTCTTGTTGTCTGTTAATTTTATTATTCATTTATATGAATTGACTATATATAAGTTTGCCTCTGTGTGTGCCTGTGTGTATGCTTGAGTGAAGTGTCCTTGTTTTGACATTGCCTTAGTAACAATTTGTTTATACACACACATATATATATATGTATATGCACACGTGTGTTTGCCTCTGTGTGTGTGTGCATATGTTTGTGTAAGTTATTCCCTTCTTGTCATCCCTACAGGTGATGTCATATGCTTGTCCAATTCTAAAAGCATAAAAAAGCTTCATGGCTTGTCTTCACAGTTTGATAATTCTATCCAGACAGTTCAATTTTTTTATAGAATAAAGGATTATTTTATTACTTTAAAACAGGTGAAGGTTGGTACACAAGAAAAGCATGAGCTGAAGAAAATCAGCCTTAACAAATTTTATCCACCCACATGTGCATGGAAATATGGACGTTAATGCAATGACAAGGATGATGATGATAAATATAAAATGGTACACTGCCCTCCAGTATTTGCCTTGCCCCAGGCAGTGACAACCCATATTATGCCAATGAGCAATATTTTTGGCTAAGTCAGAGAAGCAGTTCCATCTTGGATACTCTAAAATATCCTAAAGACACAAAACTTTATCCATTTGCAGGAACCCATTATTGTTAAGTCCATTTATTTCTATAATAATTTGTGATAATTAAATTATAGGGCAATACAAATGAAACTCATTTTCCCAAATTATCATGGTTAATTGGTTATAATTGAAATGATGGACCTGCTTCAAATATATCTTCTCTGGCAATTTTGTCAAATACTTGTCCTAATAAATTTGTGTTACATAATTAATGATCACATTATTCATTCTGTAGATGTCATTCATAAACTACAGTCATAGCCCCATTTAATCTGATTTATGCCCTGGGTTTTTAAATAAGCCTATAAAAAACTGACCTGTGGTAAAGCAAATTTTTAAAACTTTGTCTTAAGTCTTTCAACTTCTTTCAGATAATTAGTTTAAAACTGGTTAGTTAACAACATGGTACATTTAATGGAATTTTCATTGTATAGAGTTATTTCTGAAGCCTAGAAATATATTCAAATCAGTAGAAACATATATTATTAGACATACACACATGCAAAATTATAGCTGTGTAGTTAAGAAGTTTGCTTCCCAACCATGTGGTTCCAGGTTCAGTTACACTGCTTGCCTCCTTGAGCAGGTGTCTTCTACTATAGTCCTGGCCAATCAAAGCCTTGTGAGTAAATTTGTAAGATGGAAACTGAAAGAAGCCCATCATATGTATGTGTCTGTGTATATCCCTGACTTGGCATCATGTGATTGTTGTAAATGAGCATCACTAACAGACAAGTGAAGTTGTCCATTTCCAGTCTTTCATTAGAAATATATCTGGCCAAGAGGAAAATATAACCTTGCTTGAAAGCAGGTGAAGGTTGGCAACAAGAAGGGCATCCAGCCATAGAAAATCTGCTTCCACAAATTTTATCTGACATGAGAGCTCGGTAAAATAGATGTAAAATGGTGATGATATTGATATATATATACATCTGAGTGTGTGTATATTTATATAAGGAAAATAAATGGATCTTGGTCAGAATTTCCGATTATGAACATTCAGTTATTCAATCAGGTACACTCATTAACTCATTGAATAAGCTTGGAAGTGGCTGAGTATTCCACAGACACATGTATCCTTAAAATTATCCTCTGGCAGAATTGATGTGGTACAGTGTGTCACTCACAAGGTTGTACCTGTGAATTCCAAGTAACAGACTTCCATACAGTTTCTGTCTACTGAAGTTCAATCACTAGGTTGGCCTGAAGTTGTAGAAAATGACATTTGTTCAAGATGCCTTGCTGCCAAATTGAAAATGGAGCCTCATGATTGAAGAGTGAAATTATTAACTGTTCAACCAAACTGCACTTCCTCCCCATATACATACACACAACACACACACATATACATACACACTCACTCATATTGGCACAGGCATGTCAGTGTGGTCAAGGAATTTGCTTCACAACCACATGAATTAGGGTTCAGTCACACTGCACAGGACTTTAGCTAACTCTCTTCTACCATAACATTTGGCTGACCAATGCATTCCAAAAGGAATTTGATACACAGAAACTATGATGGTATCCATCATGTATGTATGTATGTGTGCATGCGCATATATTGAGCACACACAGTTTAATTATTATCAAACACCTTAATGAAAAGGAATGTCTTGAATATAGGAATAATCACACACACCTACAAATATTGTGACTTTTATCTTTTATCTTGTACTTGTTTTAGTCATTTGATTGCGGGCACAGCGTTGGATTTTTTTTTTTAGTCAAATGAATCAATCCCAGTGCTTATTTTTAAACCTGGTACTTATTCTATCAGTCTTTTTTGCCAAACCTCTAAGTTACAGGATACAAACACGCTAACACCAAGCGGTGTGTGTTTGTATATATATATATATATATATATAAGTGTAGGAGTGGCTGTGTGGTAAGTAGCTTGCTTACCAACCACATGGTTCCAGGTTCAGTCTCACTGCGTGGCATCTTGGGCAAGTGTCTTCTACTATAGCCCCGGGCCGACCAAAGCCTTGTGAGTGGATTTGGTAGACGGAAACTGAAAAGAAGCCAGTCGTATATATGTATATATGTGTGTGTGTGTGTGTGTGTGTGTGTGTGTGTGTGTGTTTGTCCCCCCAACCTTGCTTGACAACCGATGCTGGTGTGTTTACGTCCCCATAACTTAGCGGTTCGGCAAAAGAAACCGATAGAATAAGTACTAGGCTTCCAAAGAATAAGTCCTGGGGTCGATTTGCTCGACTAAAGGTGGTGCCCCAGCATGGCCACAGTCAAAAGACTGAAGCAAGTAAAAGAGTGTAAAGGAGTAAAGAGTATATGTATATATGATGAGCTTCTTTCGGTTTCCATCTACTAAATCCACTCACATGTCTTTGGTTTGACCAAGGCTATAGTAGCAGACACTTGCACAAGGTGTCACACAGTGTGATTGAACCTGGAACCATGTGGTTGGCAAGCAAGCTTCTTAACACACAGCCATGCCTGTGTATGTATGTGTGAATGTGTTCTCAAATACTCACTGGTAGTAAGCATAGATGTATCTTTTAAATTTTAGGGTGTAATTTGAACTCTACAAATTTTTTCAGATTGTATGCAGCTCAAGTCTAAATTTCCAAGATTTCTATAAAACCACAGCAGCAGTCTTGTATGCCCATCAGCAGTGTATCGCCATGGGCTCTCTGTCTCTAACAGATGAGGAAAGAGATATAGTAGCAAGCATTTCAATAGAAACATGAAAGTGGGTAAAAAAAATAATAATAGTCAAAAAGAATGTGAGCATTTTGTGAATATATTCATAAAACATAGATAAAATATATAATAGAAGGAAATATTACTTGTTCCACTGCAATATGTTTTGACATAATCTTGAAGAGACATTTCGTAAAAGTTTAACTTCAGTTAAGTTTGCTATTTTAATATATATTCTCTATGTATGTATATATATATATATATATATATATATATATATATATATATATATTGCATTTTGAAAAATTTCTATACATGAGTGAGTGTTTGTGTAACTATTGTATATATGTGTATGTTTGTGTATATATAAATATATCTTTTTGATGGTAGAAAAAACTATGTACACACTATTTGTAAGGTGTAGATATATGTGTATGTATGCAAATATATATATATATATATATATATATATATATATAAGTGTATTCATATATATATATATATATATATATATATATATATATGTATGTATGTATGTATGTATGTATGTATATATATATATTTCATATATATATGAATATAATATATATGTACACACACACACACACACACACATACATATATACATGTACATGCACACATATATATGTATGTATATACGAGCTTGTTTGTGTTATGTTGTATATATATTTGTTACACGAATATGTCAGAATACATTTACATGTGTAGATATACAGTTATGAACACATTTATAGACTAGATATTTGTGTGTACATTTATACATATACACATGAAAGTCCCCGTGTGTACATGTGTGTACGTATGCATGAATGTGTGTGTGCATGTGTATCTCTCTATATATATGCACTTCTAAAATAGTTGTTTGTTCTCCTTTTTTATTTTCTTTTGTTCATTATATTTGTCCTTAGAAATGTTTTGTGTGTCTAAATATAACTGTAAAAGACATTTAGTTAAAATGAAGATTTCAAAACTAAACTATGATAGTAATATCAAACTCTTCATATTCAACTATCTGCTTCCATATATAAATATGTGTGTGTGTGTGTGTGTGTGTGTGTGTGTGTGTATATGCCTGTGTGTGCATATGTGTGTCAGTGATCAATCTCATGTGTGTGCATTGAATCTATGCCTATATGTGAGTAGCTATCTTTCCTCATATTTATTGTTCACTGTTTTTTAATCTATATATAATATGGACATATGTGTGTGCATGTGTGTATATATATATGTGTGTGTGTGTGTGTGTAATGAAAAAGCATCAAAGAAAATCTATAAATGGTAAGATATATATATATACATACACATTCACACACATGTATGTTCTGGCTATATATAAATGAGAAACCCATTCTAAATTATCTAGCTGACGTACTACGACGAAATACCCAAGATGCAGATAAGATAGAGATTTTTATTTATTTACGGCCTCAAACATCTCAATACCTTGCGCTTTCTTGTTTCTCTCCATGAAATTCAATTGAATTCAGTTGTTGTCTTAAATTCATGCTTATTCATTTTCTAAGCTTCCTAAATTCATGCTACGTTATATTCTAATCACCCAGAATTCATTGCTCTTTTAAAAAAATTACGATTTATGCATTGTTGTCTCTCAAATATTTAAAATCTACAATTAAGAGCCCTCTCTACTCGCTGGCGGTACCTACCCACCACCACTACCCATTTTCCTTTATTCAAAAATTCTTATCGCTCCTTAAAATTATGGCTTTTAAGTGTTGATTTCTCAGCCCAAGAATTACAGCGTGATGTGCTGCTTGACTGGTCCCCCCTCTCCCTCTCTCTCTCTCTCTCTCTCTTTATATATATATATGATGATGATCTTTTCTCCCGCCATGCCTCTGTCTACCCCTCCATCCTCTCTCTCCCCCTTCGTAGTTTTTCCTTTAAGGTCTTCAGGTTCTGGCTATATATAAATGAGAAACCCATTCTAAATTATCTAGCTGACGTACTACGACGAAATACCCAAGATGCAGATAAGATAGAGATTTTTATTTATTTACGGCCTCAAACATCTCAATACCTTGCGCTTTCTTGTTTCTCTCCATGAAATTCAATTGAATTCAGTTGTTGTCTTAAATTCATGCTTATTCATTTTCTAAGCTTCCTGAATTCATGCTACGTTATATTCTAATCACCCAGAATTCATTGCTCTTTTAAAAAAATTACGATTTATGCATTGTTGTCTCTCAAATATTTAAAATCTACAATTAAGAGCCCTCTCTACTCGCTGGCGGTACCTACCCACCACCACTACCCATTTTCCTTTATTCAAAAATTCTTATCGCTCCTTAAAATTATGGCTTTTAAGTGTTGATTTCTCAGCCCAAGAATTACAGCGTGATGTGCTGCTTGACTGGTCCCCCCTCTCCCCCTCTCTCTCTCTCTCTCTCTTTATATATATATATGATGATGATCTTTTCTCCCGCCATGCCTCTGTCTACCCCTCCATCCTCTCTCTCCCCCTTCGTAGTTTTTCCTTTAAGGTCTTCAGGTTCTGGCTATATATAAATGAGAAACCCATTCTAAATTATCTAGCTGACGTACTACGACGAAATACCCAAGATGCAGATAAGATAGAGATTTTTATTTATTTACGGCCTCAAACATCTCAATACCTTGCGCTTTCTTGTTTCTCTCCATGAAATTCAATTGAATTCAGTTGTTGTCTTAAATTCATGCTTATTCATTTTCTAAGCTTCCTAAATTCATGCTACGTTATATTCTAATCACCCAGAATTCATTGCTCTTTTAAAAAAATTACGATTTATGCATTGTTGTCTCTCAAATATTTAAAATCTACAATTAAGAGCCCTCTCTACTCGCTGGCGGTACCTACCCACCACCACTACCCATTTTCCTTTATTCAAAAATTCTTATCGCTCCTTAAAATTATGGCTTTTAAGTGTTGATTTCTCAGCCCAAGAATTACAGCGTGATGTGCTGCTTGACTGGTCCCCCCTCTCCCTCTCTCTCTCTCTCTCTCTCTTTATATATATATATGATGATGATCTTTTCTCCCGCCATGCCTCTGTCTACCCCTCCATCCTCTCTCTCCCCCTTCGTAGTTTTTCCTTTAAGGTCTTCAGGTTCTGGCTATATATAAATGAGAAACCCATTCTAAATTATCTAGCTGACGTACTACGACGAAATACCCAAGATGCAGATAAGATAGAGATTTTTATTTATTTACGGCCTCAAACATCTCAATACCTTGCGCTTTCTTGTTTCTCTCCATGAAATTCAATTGAATTCAGTTGTTGTCTTAAATTCATGCTTATTCATTTTCTAAGCTTCCTAAATTCATGCTACGTTATATTCTAATCACCCAGAATTCATTGCTCTTTTAAAAAAATTACGATTTATGCATTGTTGTCTCTCAAATATTTAAAATCTACAATTAAGAGCCCTCTCTACTCGCTGGCGGTACCTACCCACCACCACTACCCATTTTCCTTTATTCAAAAATTCTTATCGCTCCTTAAAATTATGGCTTTTAAGTGTTGATTTCTCAGCCCAAGAATTACAGCGTGATGTGCTGCTTGACTGGTCCCCCCTCTCCCTCTCTCTCTCTCTCTCTCTCTTTATATATATATATGATGATGATCTTTTCTCCCGCCATGCCTCTGTCTACCCCTCCATCCTCTCTCTCCCCATTCGTAGTTTTTCCTTTAAGGTCTTCAGGTTCTGGCTATATATAAATGAGAAACCCATTCTAAATTATCTAGCTGACGTACTACGACGAAATACCCAAGATGCAGATAAGATAGAGATTTTTATTTATTTACGGCCTCAAACATCTCAATACCTTGCGCTTTCTTGTTTCTCTCCATGAAATTCAATTGAATTCAGTTGTTGTCTTAAATTCATGCTTATTCATTTTCTAAGCTTCCTAAATTCATGCTACGTTATATTCTAATCACCCAGAATTCATTGCTCTTTTAAAAAAAAATTACGATTTATGCATTGTTGTCTCTCAAATATTTAAAATCTACAATTAAGAGCCCTCTCTACTCGCTGGCGGTACGATTTATGCATTGTTGTCTCTCAAATATTTAAAATCTACAATTAAGAGCCCTCTCTACTCGCTGGCGGTACCTACCCACCACCACTACCCATTTTCCTTTATTCAAAAATTCTTATCGCTCCTTAAAATTATGGCTTTTAAGTGTTGATTTCTCAGCCCAAGAATTACAGCGTGATGTGCTGCTTGACTGGTCCCCCCTCTCCCTCTCTCTCTCTCTCTCTCTCTTTATATATATATATGATGATGATCTTTTCTCCCGCCATGCCTCTGTCTACCCCTCCATCCTCTCTCTCCCCCTTCGTAGTTTTTCCTTTAAGGTCTTCAGGTTCTGGCTATATATAAATGAGAAACCCATTCTAAATTATCTAGCTGACGTACTACGACGAAATACCCAAGATGCAGATAAGATAGAGATTTTTATTTATTTACGGCCTCAAACATCTCAATACCTTGCGCTTTCTTGTTTCTCTCCATGAAATTCAATTGAATTCAGTTGTTGTCTTAAATTCATGCTTATTCATTTTCTAAGCTTCCTAAATTCATGCTACGTTATATTCTAATCACCCAGAATTCATTGCTCTTTTAAAAAAATTACGATTTATGCATTGTTGTCTCTCAAATATTTAAAATCTACAATTAAGAGCCCTCTCTACTCGCTGGCGGTACCTACCCACCACCACTACCCATTTTCCTTTATTCAAAAATTCTTATCGCTCCTTAAAATTATGGCTTTTAAGTGTTGATTTCTCAGCCCAAGAATTACAGCGTGATGTGCTGCTTGACTGGTCCCCCCTCTCCCTCTCTCTCTCTCTCTCTCTCTTTATATATATATATGATGATGATCTTTTCTCCCGCCATGCCTCTGTCTACCCCTCCATCCTCTCTCTCCCCCTTCGTAGTTTTTCCTTTAAGGTCTTCAGGTTCTGGCTATATATAAATGAGAAACCCATTCTAAATTATCTAGCTGACGTACTACGACGAAATACCCAAGATGCAGATAAGATAGAGATTTTTATTTATTTACGGCCTCAAACATCTCAATACCTTGCGCTTTCTTGTTTCTCTCCATGAAATTCAATTGAATTCAGTTGTTGTCTTAAATTCATGCTTATTCATTTTCTAAGCTTCCTAAATTCATGCTACGTTATATTCTAATCACCCAGAATTCATTGCTCTTTTAAAAAAAAATTACGATTTATGCATTGTTGTCTCTCAAATATTTAAAATCTACAATTAAGAGCCCTCTCTACTCGCTGGCGGTACCTACCCACCACCACTACCCATTTTCCTTTATTCAAAAATTCTTATCGCTCCTTAAAATTATGGCTTTTAAGTGTTGATTTCTCAGCCCAAGAATTACAGCGTGATGTGCTGCTTGACTGGTCCCCCCTCTCCCTCTCTCTCTCTCTCTCTCTCTTTATATATATATATGATGATGATCTTTTCTCCCGCCATGCCTCTGTCTACCCCTCCATCCTCTCTCTCCCCCTTCGTAGTTTTTCCTTTAAGGTCTTCAGGTTCTGGCTATATATAAATGAGAAACCCATTCTAAATTATCTAGCTGACGTACTACGACGAAATACCCAAGATGCAGATAAGATAGAGATTTTTATTTATTTACGGCCTCAAACATCTCAATACCTTGCGCTTTCTTGTTTCTCTCCATGAAATTCAATTGAATTCAGTTGTTGTCTTAAATTCATGCTTATTCATTTTCTAAGCTTCCTAAATTCATGCTACGTTATATTCTAATCACCCAGAATTCATTGCTCTTTTAAAAAAAAATTACGATTTATGCATTGTTGTCTCTCAAATATTTAAAATCTACAATTAAGAGCCCTCTCTACTTGCTGGCGGTACGATTTATGCATTGTTGTCTCTCAAATATTTAAAATCTACAATTAAGAGCCCTCTCTACTCGCTGGCGGTACGATTTATGCATTGTTGTCTCTCAAATATTTAAAATCTACAATTAAGAGCCCTCTCTACTCGCTGGCGGTAACCCGCCCTCCCACCCCCTCCACCGGAAGTTCATTCGTCTGTCATTCCTCTGTCATCCCACCCCCTCCACCGGAAGTTTCATTCCTCTGTCATCCCACCCCCTCCACCGGAAGTTCATTCCTCTGCCATCCCACCCCCTCCACCGGAAGTTCATTCCTCTGTCATCCCACCCCCTCCACCGGAAGTTCATTCCTCTGTCATCCCACCCCCTCCACCGGAAGTTCATTCCTCTGTCATCCCACCCCCTCCACCGGAAGTTCATTCCTCTGTCATCCCACCCCCTCCACCGGAAGTTCATTCCTCTGTCATCGCACCCCCTCCACCGGAAGTTCATTCCTCTGCCATCCCACCCCCTCCACCGGAAGTTCATTCCTCTGTCATCCCGCCCCCTCCACCGGAAGTTCATTCCTCTGTCATCCCACCCCCTCCACCGGAAGTTCATTCCTCTGTCATCCCACCCCTCCACCGGAAGTTCATTCCTCTGTCATCCCACCCCCTCCACCGGAAGTTCATTCCTCTGTCATCCCACCCCTCCACCGGAAGTTCATTCCTCTGTCATCCCACCCCCTCCACCGGAAGTTCATTCCTCTGTCATCCCGCCCCCTCCACCGGAAGTTCATCCCTTTGTCATCCTGTCAACCTCGGCTGTCTCCCGGAACCCATCTAGTGGCCTTGGCCATCCTCTCCCCTACCTTTGGGTAGCGCATTAAGGTTGAGAAATGTTTGCAGGTTGTAGGTAATGTTTTGCTTATGAATTCTTCCAATTGCAAGTTTTCTTTTCAGGTACACGACACTGCTTTTCCTCTTCCCAGGCTACAGGCCCACACCCCCAACACCCATACTGTTAGGATTGGCACTCTCAACGTCGGCACGCTGAAAGGTAGATCTGGTGAAATTGTTGAGATGCTTGAACGGAGATGCGTAGATATGTGCTGCATCCAGGAAGTAAGATGGAGAGGAGGTTCTGCAAGGTTCCTCACAGGCAAAGAACACAGGTACAAGATTTTCTGGGCAGGGAACACTGACGGGGTCGGGGGCGTAGGAATACTTCTAGCGGAGAAATGGGTGGATAAGGTAATCGAGGTCGTTAGAGTAAGTGACAGAGTACTTAAGATCAGACTAGTGCTTCATCATAGATTAGCTACTGTCATCTCAGCCTATGCACCTCAACCTGGGCTACCAGATGGTCTGAAAGACCAATTCTATGACACCCTCTTGCAAACTACCTCGTCGACGAGTGACAGGGACCTTCTCTTTGTGGCTGGAGACTTCAACGGTCATGTCGGACGTCGTGCTGGGGGCTTCCATGGCATACATGGAGGCTATGGCTTCGGTTCCCGCAACGAGGAGGGAACCAGACTGCTGGAGTTCTGTGATGCAACCAATCTTATAGTCTGCAATACCAACTTCAGGAAACCTGCCAGTCACCTAGTCACCTACCGCTCCGGCAGACACTCTAGCCAAATCGACTACATCCTCGCCAGAAATAGGGAAAGAGGGCGGCTTATAAATGCCAAAACCTACCCTGGCGAAGAATGTACCCCACAACATAGATTAGTAGTTAGCGACTTTGGGATCAAGGCAAAATGGGTGCCCAGAATTAGACAGGCTTGGAGAAGAAGGGTGTGGAAGCTTAAAGACCCTGCAAACGGACAGAGACTTAGAGACAAGTTACTTGAAGCATTTAACGAAATAGAAGGGGATATAGCATCATACAACGTGGAAGACAATTGGAGATTTCTGCGGGACAACCTGTTGAAAGCCACCGACCAGATTTGTGGGTGGTGTAAGGTCCCCTCCCAACCCAGAGTAACGTGGTGGTGGAACAAGGAGGTAGACAGGGCTATTAGACAAAAGAAACAAGCTTGGAAGGACTGGAAGAACGGTGGTAGCAGGGAATTGTACCAATGTGCCAGAAGGGAGGCTAGGTGACAGGTTTATTTAGCCAGAGGGGAAGCAGATAAGGAAAGATTTGCCAATGTTCTGCGCCGTGAGGACCAAAGACTCGAGGTATTTCGGGTTGCAAGACAGTGTAGGAGAGAGAATAGTGATGTTGTAGGAGAGAAATGTGTTCGCATGGATGATGGTACGCTTGCATTAAATGAGGATGCAAAGAAAGAGGTCTGGAGATGCCACTACGATAGATTGCTTAATAAAGAGAATGAATGGGAGAAAGAGAGCCTGCCTTATGTCGACCCAATAGAGGGACCAGCTATCCGAGTTGATAGTACCAGGGTAGATAAAGCAATTAAGAGTATGAAGACCGGGAAAGCCCCCGGCCCATCAGGAATCACTGCAGAGATGCTCAAAATATCTGGCAGTGTTGGCTATAGCCTAGTCACCCGTATTACGAACCAGGTGATACACGAAGGAGTCATACCCTATGACTGGTGTAGCAGCATCATAGTCAACTGCTACAAAGGTAAAGGGGACGCTTTAGATACAAATAATTACAGAGGCATCAAGCTGTTAGATCAGGTTATGAAAGTTACAGAGAGGGTCATAGCCCAACTAATTAGGGAGCGAATCAATTTAGATGAGATGCAGTTTGGGTTCGTGCCAGGTAAAAGCACTACTGATGCCTTATTTCTAGTGAGACAGTTGCAAGAGAAATACCTAGCCAAGGATAAACCTCTGTACCTGGCTTTCGTTGACATGGAGAAAGCCTTTGACAGGGTCCCCCGATCCCTTATCTGGTGGTCAATGAGGAAACTTGGGATAGAAGAATGGCTAGTGAGAGCTGTGCGAGCCATGTACAGAGATGCGGCCAGTAAGGTGAGGGTTGGAAATGAGTACAGCAATGAATTCCGGGTAGAGGTAGGGGTCCACCAAGGTTCCGTCCTCAGCCCCCTATTATTTACCATAGTCCTCCAGGCAATCACAGAGGAGTTCAAGACAGGTTGCCCCTGGGAGCTCCTCTATGCTGATGACCTTGCCCTAATTGCGGAGTCACTATCAGAACTAGAGGAGAAGTTTCAGGTGTGGAAGCAAGGTCTAGAATTGAAGGGCCTTAGAGTCAACCTAGCTAAAACCAAAATCCTAATAAGTAGGAAGGTAGATAAAACACAAACCCCTTCAGGTAGATGGCCCTGCTCAGTATGTAGAAAAGGAGTAGGTAGTAACTCTATAAGATGTACCCGGTGCAAGCTATGGACACATAAGAGGTGCAGCAACATCAAAGGCAGGTTAACTAGCAAGTTAGTTTTTGTTTGTGGCAGATGTTCAGGTGCAATAAAGACTGCAAACAAACAGGAAACAACTTCTATCTCATTCCAGGGTGAAAAACTAGAGGTAGTCGATAGCTTCCGCTATCTGGGCGACCAAGTTAGTAGTGGGGGTGGGTGCGCTGAAAGTGTAGCTGCTAGAATAAGAATAGCCTGGGCAAAGTTTAGAGAGCTCTTACCCCTGCTGGCGACAAAGGGACTCTCACTCAGAGTAAAAGGCAGACTGTATGACGCATGCGTACGAACAACCATGCTACATGGCAGTGAAACATGGGCTGTAACTGCTGAGGACATACGTAAGCTCGCAAGGAATGAAGCCAGTATGCTCCGTTGGATGTGTAATGTCAATGTGAATACCCGTCAGAGTGTAAGTATCTTGAGAGAAAAGCTGAACATTAGAAGCATCAGTTGTGGCGTGCAAGAGAGACGATTGCGCTGGTATGGACATGTGGTGAGAATGGAGGAGGATAGCTGCGTGAAAAAGTGCCACACCCTAACAGTTGAGGGAACCCGTGGAAGAGGTAGGCCCAGGAAGACCTGGGCTGAGGTGGTGAGGCAAGACCTTCGTACATTGGGCCTCACCGAGGCGATGACTACGGACCGAGACCTTTGGAAATGGGCTGTGCGTGAGAAGACCCGGCAAGCCAAGTAAGATCGTTGCCAGTGCCCCTGGACTGGTTCTTGTGCGGGTGGCACATGAGATGCACCATTTTGAGCGTGGCCGTTGCCAGTACCGCCTGACTGGCTCCTGTAGGATTTTCGAGCGAGATCGTTGCCAGTGCCCCTGGACTGGCTTGTGCGGGTGGCACATAAAAGACACCATTTCGAGCGTGGCCGTTTTCGTGCAGGTGACACGTAAAAGCACCCACTACACTCTCTGAGTGGTTGGCGTTAGGAAGGGCATCCAGCTGTAGAAACTCTGCCAAATCAGACTGGAGCCTGGTGTTGCCATCCGGTTTCACCAGTCCTCAGTCAAATCGTCCAACCCATGCTAGCATGGAAAGCGGACGTTAAACGATGATGATGATGATCTTGTCATTTATAGATTTTCTCTGGTGCTTCTTCTTTCTGTTTGCCTTACTTTCTCTATCTTTTTGAAGATTTATCAATGCACCAACATACACACACACACACACACACATTCAAATATGTGCATACACTCTTTCTCTTACATACACATACATACACATTATGTAAAATTAGATTCTCTCATGAAACCAACCTCCAGGGAGAACAAGCGTTGTGAAATAGAATGTAATTTCCCAGCCAGCTGAGTCCAAGACATGGTTTTTATTCCTGGTTCTAACTAATTCACTTCTCTTTCAATCAGCAATGCACTCAGGAGAAGTGTGTGCATGTCACATCTTCTTTCTCCTCCTTAGTTGTCTCTGAAATTCTTTGGCTGCTCCAAGTCTAACTGGATAACACGACAACAAGAATCTACTCCTGTATATCTTCCAGAGACAGAATGAGAAGAAATACTGTTTTTTTATTGTTTTATTTTTTTAAGTAAGTGTGTGAAAACGTATGTGTCTGTGTGTGTGCACGTGTGTGTGTGTGTGTATATATATATTTATATACGCACACACACATATATGTGCACACTCATACATACACTTATGCCAATATTAATCTATGACATCATCATCGTCAGTGTCTTGTTACAATTGTTGGTGCCACCATCCTTATCACTACCACCCCCACCATCATCTTCATCATCACTGTCATCATCCTTGATCTTTTGTTGGTTCCATCTTTGTTGTCATTGTCATCATAGCTTCCAAAGTTGTCACTTTCTTTGCTCTTCATCATATCAGATATATTATCAGTTCTTTTATCACTATCATCATCATCATCATAATAATCCTTATAATGAGCCTTGTTATCATTTGTCCACATAATCATCTTCATGATCATTCTTTTTTGTCACCAAGATTCTTATCACTGTCATTGTTGTTGTCATCATCAGCCTTTATAAATGTCATCGTCATCAATATCCTTAACAGCACTGGCATCATCATCATGCACAGTATGAATATGAACATAATCATCAGCCTTGTTATCATAATTGATCATTGTCAACCTTCTTCTTCGCCTCCTCCTCTAATCACTTTTGTCTTCGTCCTCTAATCAACATTGTTGTTATCTTTGTCATCATCATCAAGCTTATCATCATCTAATAATGAACATTGTCATCATCATCATCATCTGCAATAACAATTATCTGCCAACATAATTTGGTAAGGTTTACATTCAGATTAGTTTTGTTTCATCGCTGTTTACTACTTTTGAATGTTCTGTTACTCACCACTCAGTATACTCTGTACCTGTGTATGTGTATGCATAGTTATGTATTTGTACACGTGTATGTTTATGTTAATCTGTCTTTTGTTAATTTCTTGGTTTTAACGGAACTACAACATTCATTAATATTTATTATAATTTTCTCATGAATTTTCAACTTCCATCCGTTTTTTTGTTTTTTTCTATTTTCTTTCTTCCCCATCCTTTTCCAATTACCATTATTACAAATTTTGTTATAATTATTATTAGAAACAACTGTGGGTGGCTAGAATCAGAGCAATGCCAGATAAAATGAAAAGGCATTATTTATTTATCTCCCTCTACAATCCAAGTTCAAACCTTCTCAGGTTCAGCTTTTGCTTCCTGTTCTTTTGCATCAATAGAATGAAGAACCACCCAATTACTGAAACAATATGACTGATTATTTGATTTCTTCCTAAATTTATAGTTGGTTACAAAAACAAAAAAAAAAAAACTCAGTATATTCTAGAAAGTGGATTGCAATAAGATGGGTATCAAGCTGTAGCAACCATACCAAAGTAGAAACTGGGGCATGCTGCAGTCTTTGGAACCACCAGATCCTATCGAAACCACCCCACCCCACCCATGCCAGCATGGAACACAGACATTAAATAATGATGACATTGGTGGTGATAATGATGATGATGTTATTCTGCTTGACTGATGATGGAAGTTTCAGTGTCATAGTTTAAACAATCTTAACTATGGAAGGATACTGAAGACAAAATTGAAGCCTATAATACACTATATTAAATGTAAGTTAAAATGTAACAACTTAACCTTGAAACTATGGAACAAAACTGTAGATACAATCAAAGTCTGTCAGCATTCTGAAACAAGTTTGACTGTTATGCTTTAAACAATGTTAACTATGGAACACAATCAAAGACATAATTGAGACATTTAACTCGTTGGAATGTTGTTGTAAGGCTCTTTAAATCTATGGATCAAAATAAAAATATGAAAATTTATAAATCATGGAATTTCAATGGAGTTTGTTAGTTATTATTAATGGTACTAGAGGGTGATGGCTTCTAATTCAAAGCAGAATTTCACTATATTTTCTTTTCATACCCTTACATTACTGAGTCCAATTTACATTTGTGTCAATTAAATAGTTGTTAATGATATATTAAAATCAGTTCAGTCAAATACATCTTACATTTTCTCAATAGCAAAGACTGTCTAAATAGTTTTATACAACATCATGCATAGTACAAAACTAGGAAGAGCACATATATATAATCCACAATATACATAGATTCCCATTGGGTCTCCTAGACAAGTCATGCACCTGGGTAACTTGCCAGTGTACCCATGTCTTGAACCCTTTAACATTTACATTATTCAGTCAAATATGATGCATATCTATTCACAGTTTTGAATTAATCATGCTTTATGTTGTAGCTTCAATATGATGTGATGATGTGATTGTTTATTTTTAGAATGATATTGTAGGGTAGGTGTGAGAGACCAGATCTGGCTAGTTTGAACATAAGATGGGTTAAATATTTGAGCCAAATATTGCTGGATTAAATGCCAAAGGGTTAAAATGGTACTCCCCAAAGGGAATTGTTTATTGAGCTATTTTATGGTAGTTTCTTTTTGTTTTTAAACTAAATACCTTATTTTCATATTCAAAATTCTTCGAGAATTAGCTTTTCCATTTGTCCTTCGAAGGATTTTAAATCAAGCAGCAGTAATAGTATTAAGCTAATTTAATCACCAATATTTTCTCACAAAAAAAAAATAAAGAAAATGACTTTATGCCTAATTAAAAAAAAGTTGATTCAATTAATAGTATTGTAACACTATGATTTCACCAAATGAGGTTTAACACCCAGTTTCAATTCCTTCCAGAACATCACTTCAATTATGTGTAATTTTGTCACTAATGGTGTTTCTAATGCCTTTGAGAGTGGCATGAAAGTCACAATTAGCAACTATGCTTCCCTTAAGAATACAAGACAGAAAGTACTTATCAGATTTCTTTAATAATACTTTAGAATTATTGCTATGGTAGATGTTATTATATAGTAAAATTCTTGGCAAAATGAATCTACAATTTGGAATTAAGTTCCAGATTCAAACTTCCTAACATTATAACGATATTTTCTCCCCTCGTTATAACTATTTTGGCTGATTTTAGTTCAGGATTATTACTTATTTATTTATTTTTTGTTACTTGGCTGTTAGCTCAAAAGTTTGTTTCCCAGTGTTACAGTTTGGAGTTCAGTCTCACTCTGTGGCAATTTGGGCAAGTGTCTTCTACTAAGTCCCTGGACTGACCAATGACTTGTGAATGGATTTAGTAGATGAAAAATGAAAGAAGCCCTTCATGTGTATGTCGTAGTTGTTAATGAGTGTCACAGTGTCATTTCCAATATTCTGCAAAAACTTGTCTGGCCATGGAGAAATACTACTTTTGCTTGAAAACAGGTGAGGGTTGGCAACAGGAAGAGTATCCAGCTGTAGAAAATGTGCCTCAATAAACTCCATCTAACCCATGCAAGCATGGAAAAATGGACGTTAAATTTATGATGATGACAATGATGATGCTCCTTCTTTAACCTCCTTTTTATTTTTGTTTTTGTCTTTCTCTTTTCAGACTCTTTATGATAATGGTAATAAGTAATTAATAATGAAAAATTAATAAAAATGATAATAATAATATTAATAATAATACTGATAATAAATATTTATGATGATGATGATGTAAATAAAAAGAGCTAAAATTAATGATAAACTATATTTAAAAAAGAAAAAAATCAAAACCAGTATTTAACAGTTCCTTTTTGTTTTTTATACCTCCTTTTTTGGTTATTATTTTATATTTTTCTTCATTTTTATTTTTCCCCATCTGATAGGAAGTGAACTACCTGTCACCAAAGGTAAATACGATCTGATATATTGAATGAAAAAAAAAAAACTCTTCTACCAGAGTTCATCTTGAGCATGTGTAAAGAAAAAAAATTGTCTGACGCACGACAGCAACATTACAAGCAGTATCATGTAGTTTAACACGCCACATTCAGATATTGAGTGCTTCACACCTTCAGTTAACTGGGTTTTTTTTTTTTGGATTTTGTTAGTTTTTGTTTTTGTTTTCCTTTCTCTTTTTACTTAACTACTTATCTATTTTTGGTCAAAACTTTTGCAAAACGAGGATGTTTCTAATTTATTAGGACTCTGTGTGTGTGTATGTGTAAGCATGTATATGTGTGTATGTGTGCACGTGTATGCACACATAGATGCATACATATATGAATATGTATATATATATATATATATAGACATACACATACATATACCTATGCAAATGCAAGAACTATATGTGTGCATAATATATATATATATATATATATATATATATATATATATATATATATATATATATATATATATATATATATATATATATACTAATATTCTAACAACTCAGTCTCCTGACCACTGGAGTAGTTTATTAAATAAATTTGGGTTTTTTTTGTTATTTTATATTAATAGACTTTAGATGCTGACTGATTAGACTAATAAATACATGGTAGATAGATATTTGACTAAAATAGAGAAAACACATTGCCTGTATATGTGAGATGGATTAAAGAATAATTAGAAACAGTGCCTGTTGAGTAAATGCAGAGACTGATGCAATGTGGTAGTAGATGACTGACTTACTGAATATAGAGATATGGACAGTGTTCAGAATATGTTACAGCAGTCAGGACAAGCTATGTATTTTGACTGATTAAAGATTGGAAGCTCTATGGTTGAGAAGTTTTCCTTTGAAATTACACATCATAGTTTGGGATTACAATACACTGCAAGTACCTTTTACTGTAGCTTCAAGTTAGTTTTTTTAATGACCAGGGGTTTTCAAGTATGGTCTGTGTAAGACTTTTGGGGGTCCACACAAACAAATCAGTACATTGGGGATCCT
The DNA here is from genome assembly GCF_046866305.1 of Octopus bimaculoides. NCBI lineage: Eukaryota > Metazoa > Mollusca > Cephalopoda > Octopoda > Octopodidae > Octopus > Octopus bimaculoides. The sequence continues at coordinate 68,374,034 of NC_142937.1, read as the reverse complement.
TGCTTTAGATGTATTTATTGCAAGAAACAGCTGGCTTTCTTTCCCTAATGTTTTACACAGTCCAACCTATACAAATTAATGTGTGAAAAGCAAAATAGGAATTTTGAAGAAATATTTATAAAACTAGTTTTTAAACATTGAATAGATATGGGGGTCCACCAGAACAGAATAGTAATCAAAATGGCTCCATAGATTAAAAAATAAGGTTTTTGAACCAATGTTAATGGCATTTATTTTATTAGCTATTGGTGGGACCCTGGTTTAATACTTCATCATCTAGCTAATGTGTGATTTTAGTAGACCCTATTCCATTACAAATATTCAGAACAAGTGTTTGGTTTGAGAATTAATTCTTCCCTTGCCAACCACCACCACCAGTTGTGAAAGTGCCAGAAAAATTGTGGCTGCTGCTTTTCCACCTCTGATTTGGTTATGAAGAATAAATTTTAAAATGCAATTCCTATAGATACCAGCTATGTATAGAGGTAGGAATAGAATACATGTGGATGTCTACATAATATAAAGATACATTTAAGATTTACAAAATTATTTTTATGATAATAATGAACTAATTGTATACAGTGTTCAGATGCACTATGGTCACCAGAAAAGAATAAAAAACGTGGTGGGGGGGATTCAGAAAGCAACTGTAAGTCAAGTAAAGTGAGATACAAAAGAAAGATAGAAATACATGGATAGTACATGGAATAAAGCATAAAAAGACAGAACAGTGAACATTATAAGACCCACGAAAAGGAAAGCGTGTATAGGCACATCAAGAAGTTGCAGATTTCAAGAAGCATAGAATTTTTGAAGAAAATAATACATCTACACAATATATTTGTGGACAGAAGAAGAGGGGAAACAGTCGTACATATGTTTAGATTCTAGTTGGACTTGTCATCAGTACTAATCCATTCAGGGTTTTTGCAGTATTGCAGTGTTTGCTTATGCTATGTTTCAAATAATATCAAAGGTGTGATTGCTCTCAAGAACCAGTTTAACCTCTCACATGTTTCTCTTTGAAAAACTCTTTCAGTAACGTTAAGTTTTAACATCTATAGCTTGCTACAAAGTTCTCCATTCTTCTTGCATGCAGTCACCTACAACTACTACTGCATCTACTGCTGTTTATCCAACTCTATAATCTCTACTACACCTCATACACATACTATCACAAATATTACTAATACATATGCTATCACTATATCCACTGAAACTATGGTTTCTGCTATATCTGTAAGTAATGTCATTTTTATATTCAGCCTTAAACACTTCAAAACTAAGAATCACCATGGCCATGAGGTGAAGAAGATTGCTTTGCAGCTCTGTGGTTTCATGTTTAGTCCTACTGTGTGGTACCAAAGTCAGTTGTCTTTTATTATAGCCAGGGGACATCCAGTGGCTTGTGATGGAATTTGGAAGATGAAATTGGGCAGAAGCTTATTGTATGAATGCATGTGTGTGTTATGTAATGAGCAAAATGAAGAAGACAAAATGAGAGGAGTAAGACTTATTAATGACATTATTCACTTAATGCTTAAAAAGAAGAGAAAGAAAAGAAAGGGGAAAAAGCAAGAGAAGAAAAGGTTATGAGAAAGGAAGAGAACAGATGGAAGGTGCAGAGATTAGACATGTTGGGAAGGAGGGAGGCAAAAAGAGAGAAGAGGGAGAAGTAGGAAGGAAAAGAAAGAATAAAGATATGTGGTGATTACATGACATTATGTACAGTGAAGAGAACAGTCAAAGAAGAGAGAATCATTCTGCATAAGTGCTAAGCACGTGTGTGTGTGTGTGTGTGTGTGTGTGTGTGTGTGTGTCCATGTCAGTGTTTATGTTGGGTCTCTTTATGTACTGAGACAATATTATCAACTAAATGCATCTAGGTGTTGCCCCATGACCATTTCCAAACAAGCATTTGCCAATTGTTTTAAGTATCCATTTAGTTGCAACTTGACATAAACACCATCTTGGCACCCTGACACTTTATCTAAAGGACATGATACCTGGAGGAAGAGGGTTGAACCAGAATGAGATTGGGACTTACTTTCAGTTGAGTAGATTGGAGCAATAATATTTGAGGTGCCTCATTCAAAGACACAGTACACCACCTGGTCCAGGAACCTGACCTTACAATCATGAGATCAACATCATAACCAGTTGGCAATACATGTTCATGAAGAAACTCCAGGATTAATCAGCAGAAGTGAACAAAAAAGCTATGTAGTGTAGAGAAAGTGATCTTACTCAATATATTGCAAATTTTGTTTGTATCTTTGGAGGGTCATTGGGCCAATAATAAACACATGCACTGGTTCTATTTCACATTATTTTTATTTGTCAAGTGGTTAACCATTTAACTAATTATCTAATTGACTGGTTAGTCTAATAAACTGGATTTTGACAAATCTAGTTGATTGATTGAACCAAATTTTAATCAAACAACCAATTATTTAATTTGTGAAATGGTTTACTAGCTGATTGATAATGATAAGTGAAATAGAATCAGTGCATGTATTTATTATTGGCGTTATGACGTTCCCAAAGTACATCAAAATATGTTTCAACACACAAGTTCACATCAATAATCTTGCAAACCAATACAAAAATGAAACATACCAAATTAATTTTCAGAATGCAGTTCTATGTAGTCAATGTTAATAATGGGCAGAAAAATGTCACATACTTTCTTGGAATCAGAATTTTAGACATACTTGGTACCAGAGTGCATGGGAAAAGGTGCAACCATCAAATAAATATAACTTCATACAACTAGACACCAGAAAAACTGTGTTCTATGACTATGAGATATAATTATGGTTGGAGATAGTATTAGTTAAAATATACTGACTATGGTGTAAACCAAGTGGGAGAAATTTGGAAAAAATAATTCTAATCCCAGGTTTATGTAACAAGATGGATGGACAAACATACTCTCTCCTTAGAACCTGAAATGAATCTAATAACATCATCAACTGGAAACCAGAATATCAGGAGAAGGAAGAAAGTGGTGATATATAGACTCCATTATGTATACAACTGACACATATTTTATTCATAACATAAATACGTTAAGTACAGGTATGGCTGTGTTGGTTACTAAGTCTGCTTCTTTAACATGTGATCTTGGATTTAGTCCAATTGTGAGGAACTTTGGGTAGGTATCTTCTGAAAGCCTTTGTGAGTGGAATTGCAGAAAATGAAAGAAGCCAGTCAAATATACATGTGTGCTTGTGTGTGTGTGTGTGTGTGTGTGTAAATATATACACACACAACTCATTTTTAATATTATATATACCTCTCTTTTATGTCAAGTTATATAAAAAAAAAACAAAGGTTTACTCAATACCTTTTTGTAGAATACATGTTTATTAAGCTTTTACAAGGAAAAGGCTGACAGTTACTTCAAGGTTTCAGCTTGCTCACCAGCCACTGTCAACCTTTACTTTGTAAAGATTTGATAAACATGTGTGTGTGTGTGTGTTTACACTTCTCTGCAGATTCTTTCAGTGACACTGTTATTGTTTCCCCCATTGACAGGCTGACTGCTAGTTTTGTGCTTTTAAAGTTTCATGGAATAAGATATCACAAACAGGAATAGTTAGTGACAAGAAAGATATCTGACTGTAAAACAATACCTCAATGATATGTCCAAGCTGTGCTAGTATGGAAAAATGGGCATAAAGATATCTTGCTGAAATACTTTGCAACAGAAAGGGTGCCTGGCTGTAAAACAGTGCCTCAATAATATATACATCCAACCCATGCAAGCATGAAAACATGTTAATTGATGATGAAGAAATGTGTGAATTAAGTGAAGAAAAGAAAACTGCAAGATGGAGTTTGGGATACAAGCAAAACAAAATGGAACAAATCCAGCTAGAAAGTACAACTAAATAATTGGTTCAATCATCTCCTTTGATGTAGTTGAACAACCACTCCAAACCAGTTGGGATTCACAGCACAGGTTGTACTATTCCTTGTTTTGATTGCTGAATAAAAAAAAACATGGCTCACAAAGACCTGATGAGTTTCCTGAATCACAATTGATTGCACCCTTGTATACCAATCTGCCACAAGATTTTACAACTGAGTGGACTGCAGCAATGAGAAATTAACTGGTTTACTCAAGAACACAATGCACAGTCAGTCTGGGAATTGAAACTGCGATCTTGCAATCATGAGTGCAACATCCTAATCACCAGACTATGTGCCCTTGCACATTTTTGGATGACCATTGATTTTTTGGGGTACCTCTGCCCTTTGATGGGTTTTGTTTTCCCTCCCACAGCATGTCCAATAAATCACCCTCCTCAGCAAGCTTGCTTGATGATGCTACCAGTTTAGTTGCCAACAATCTGACCAGTAACAAGTGGTACTACTGGGTTACATGTTACCAGTAGCACTTGAGAGACCATTAGATTCAACAATGAGGACTCAGTTCAATCAAATGAATTATTTGTTCATTTGATCAACGTGTAAGTGGCTGAGTATTCCACAGACATGTATACCCTTAGCATAATTTTCAGGCAGAATCAGTGTGATACATGTTTGACAGGGCTGTATCTTTTAAATTACAAGTACAATCCATCTGACTTGCTCCTTTGCAATTTCTGTCATCCCAGTTTCACTGACTAAGTATAAGTTGACCTGAAGTTATAGGAAATGACATTTACTCAATGTGTCTCACAATGAGATCAAACCTGGGACCTTATGGTTGCAAGGCTAACTTCTTAACCATACAGCCATAAAGAACCTATAATATTTGGTATGCTATATGTGTATTATAATATTCATTATACACAAAACAAGCTGTCTAAATAAAACATACACTCAGGCAGACAAACAAATGTGAGAAATAGATAAACACTTGAGACACACTAGACAAAATGAAACAAAGATCTGAATACAAAGAAAACAAGACAATTAAAATCTTACTTGTGTTGATAGAAACTAATTTGTTTTTGTCTATAAAAGACACTGTAAAAGCAATATTTAAGAAGTATGGCACAATATAGAAATCGTTGTTCTTTAAACTGAGGTCACTCTGAATCCAGCAGAATTTTGTATCATAGGACCAGGGTCAGTTTCAGATGGATTAGTATCAAATGACTTAATCCTATGTTAGTTTTGATAAAGATAACATCACTGTTTAATCTTATTCTTACCATATTTTGGTTGGAATATGTGACCTAAGTTTCAATTAATTTAGGATAATGAAAAATTGATAAAAACAGGAAGATTGTATCATAGAATTAGGGTTAGTGCCAGGTAGGTTGATATCAAGAGTTAAAGAGGATTTGGTTACTATTTCAAGCAGGTTAAGTGGCCACACAGATACTTCCTCACTAGTTCAGCAACTACTAATAAGACATAAAACATACTGAAAGAATCACTGACCAAAAGAAATTAGATCAGATTTGTTGAATGACAATATCATATTTAGAAGGAACTCTGTACACCAGTTATTTGAGAAAGTAGCTTAGTTTGAGCTTTGTTAGTATTTAGTTGCAGGGTCTCACCCCAACAATTCATCTTCTTAATTCACCTGCTACACATGTCCCCCACTCACTGCAATCTGTCTTCTATCTACCATTCTCCTTTCACATTCTTGCAAACTTACCTACCCACTCAGCCTATCCACTCCTCTCTACCACTGTTTTCACCCCCCTGTAACTTGAAGGTATGCCCTTATATATCTTCTTTATCACCTTCTCTCTCTCTCTCTCCTTTCTCTTTTTCAAATAGGGTAGCTATGTATTTCTGCTACAGCAAGACACCTGTTTGTGTCCTATCATACTTTATTTATTTAACTTCTCATCACTTGGCACAAAGCCACCTCCCTCAATACTACTTCACCACCCTCTTCAGTTGAGAGGTCATGACTTGCGGGTTACTTGAGGACCTTACTGGAGCTGGAACCATGTAAAAACATCCAGTACATTCTGTAAAGTGGCTGGCATTAGGAAAAGCATCCAGGCATGGAAACCATGATGAACCAAGCAGTGGAGCTTACTACAGTCCTCTGGCTTTCCAACTCCCATCAAACCATCCAGTTCATGCCAACATGGAAAATGGACATTAAGAGGCAATGATTATGATGATGCTGGTGATAGATGACTGTATTTGGATTGTACAATATATCTTATCCTATAGACTGCATCTATGCAAGTCTTTAGAATAAGATATAGGTGCAAAAACATGACAGTGCAGAAACCTGATGACATATATTGGAGAGACAGCCTGTGGCATAGGGAAGAGAATAAAAGTATACTGGCAAGAACTTAAGGAAGAGAAGAGCTTGTCAGTACTATACCAATATGACAAACTAGAACATAGGCATTCAATAGATAACATAGAAATTAAGATCCTATCCATACATAGAACCAAAACAACATTCAGATTACAGAATTCATACACATAATAGAAAGTAGACCAAGCCTCAACAGAAAACAAATGGAAGGGTAACACCCTCCCATAACTTAATGACTAAAGACAGAATAGGGCACATAGAATGGGGACAGTTACAAACAGTGCAATATACAAACCCATACATACAGGCACAGATGAAAAGGCATGCACAGACAGGTATATGTACCACAAGAAGACACTATAGAATAAAGAGAATAAGGCCAGAAAGAAGAGGAGGGATAAAAACAAGAAGAAGAAATAGTCATTGGGGAGGTCACAGTATGTGTGATGAAAGAGATTTGACAAAATAACCAATAACTAATAATAATAATCCAGAAATGAAAGTCAAAAATTGTGTGCATTTATTTACAAAATGACCATCCTCAAATATAGCAATATTTATTTCAACACAAATCAAGAAGCTAGCAAAGCAAATGTATGAATGAATGAATGAATGTATGTATGTATGTATGTATGTATAGATAGATAGATGATAGATAGATTAGATTAGATTAGATAGATACATGTTCTTAATTCTTTCACGATTGACCGAACAGAACATTTTTCACGTGACAACTGAAGAGAGGACAGAGGGTTATATCAGTATTTGGCTGGTACTCATTTTCAACTGAGTAAATGATAGAACTAACTTGAATTGATATGCCTTTACCCTAGGACATAAGGCACCATGCATTTAAGGAATTGAACCCACAACCTTATAACAGTGAGCTGAGCACCCTAACCACCAAGCCACATACCTCCACTAGGCTTTTTGTACTATCGTGTTAACCAAGTAGTCTTATAAAGCAATATTAGTATTTTAATTGGCATCATTATTTTTCAAGTCTGCAGTTAATCAAGCTAGATTCATAGAACATTTAAACATAAAGAATCACATTTAAATTGTCTTTATTCTACAAACGGAAATTACTTATAGAATAACCTGATTTTATTAATATGTCCACTAGTGTTGCTGCTATCTTCATAACCAGTTTCTGCTACTTGTGTTGGCTGTTATAAAATTACTATCACTTAACGAAGTTATGCCAGCTATTACAATATTAATATTTAAAATAATGGACAAGGAGTATACCTTCTCAGTTTAATAACCAATAATTTTCTCTTTGATCTAAGGTACAGACTGTTGTGTGATGAAGACGTTTGTTCCACAACTGTGTGGTTTGAAGGTCAGTCCCACTTGGCCAAATGTCTTCTACTATACTTGCAGGGACTGACCAAAACCTTGTGAATGAATTTGGTATATAGAAATTGAAAAGTAACTAGTCATATAAAAGGGGTGCTGAAAAGTTCCTGGCTTTGGGTAAAAAAATACAGGAAGATCAGTTAATTATGATTTTATTTAACATATTTCCCTCTCAGATTCACACACTAATTGCCGCATCCCTTCAGACTTTTTAAGCCCTGTAAATGGATTTAGAAAGTTTGGCCTCCAGCCAGGCCTTTTGTGATATTCTTAAAGCCAGGAAGTTTTTAGCATCCACTCATATATGTGTGTGTCCTTGTCTTGACATTGCTCACTGATTGTAAACAAACTTTACTGTTATGCATTCAGTAACATTTGCTTGCAATTTTCCATGGAAACATGTATGGACAAAGGGAAAACATTACTTTGCCTGGAGATAGGTGAAAGTTGGTGACAGGAAGAGCATTTGGCTGTAGAAACTCTATCTTTATAAATCTTGTTTGTACCATTCAAGCATGGGAAAACAGACGTTACAATTTACAGTAATGACATTAGTGATGACAATGGCAATAATGAAATGTGATGATGATAATCATCTACACTGTACACCAGTTATGGTTCTATCTCTATACCCACTCACCTACAGAAAAATAGAATGTATGGAACAAGTAAGGCCAAGAAGCAGACTAATATGAGTGGATGGATGGATGGATGGATGGTTTTTCAGTGGTCAGAATATTTTTTCTATGCAAATGAATTAATTAATGTTCATTATAACCACCAACAACAATAATACTATAAACACTAATATTAGTCTCAAATTTTAGCACAAGGCCAGCAATTTCGGGGAGGGGGGGTGTTGATTATATCAACCCCAGTATTCAACTGGTTCTTATCTTATTAACTCTGAAAGGATAAAAGGTAAAGTTGACCTTGGCAGAATTTGAACTCAAGACATAAAGATGGACAAAATGCCACTAAACATTCTGTCTAGCATACTAATGATTCTGACAGCTCACTGCCTTGCTATATACACTAATACTATTAGCACTAACAGCATCATTACTTCTATTCTGATAACTGCTATGTTATTACTGCTTCAACTATTCATACAGATACTAATGAAAAATTATGATTTAATGTTGCATGAACATTTTACACAAGGCAATTACATACATTAACATATTCTCCATGTTTACAATGCAATGCTTTGAACACTTAGCTTACTGCAGTAGGTCATGCACCAGCTTTTCAATATGAAATAGCTGAAGCTAGTAATGAGTATTCTACCATAAAACAGTTGCTTCAAATCCATGAAATTATTTAGATTTCAAAGTTACTGATTTCAAAGCTATCCATGATATTTTTCGTTTGAGTAACATTTTCAAAGAGGAATGTTATTGCTTTTCCCTGTTCTTGTTCTTTTCCCCTCTTGCTTCTATTTTGACAACTACACTAGTGTTGGTGGCATGAAAAAAGCACCCAGTTCACATTGTAAAGTGGTTGGCATTAGAAAGGGCATCTAGCTGTAGAAACCATGCAAAAGCTGACACTGTAACACAACTCAACCCTGTGGTTTACCAGATCCTCTCAAACCATCCAACCCATGCCAGCATGGAAAATGGACAGTAAATAATTATGGTAATGATGATGATGATAGCAGTTTCCAAAACAAGGGAGAAGGAACATAGATCCCATGTAGAATCTATTTCATTCAAGGAAAATATATTTGATTCCTTGCAGTTAATTTACCTTCAGGTTTATCATCTTTGTTGTCATCATCCTCATTCCTTTTACATCCATTTTACAATGCTCGCCTGATTTTGATGGGTCTTCCTTATCACAGCATTTGGGTATTTGCTGCTGTTTCTTATCATCTCTTTTAAGAAATTCAGTCAGAGATAATTTTTCATCACTTCTTCCTATCTCTTCTACAAGTTCCTTCTCCCTTGATTGTTTGGCACCTCTTCACTCAACTGTCATTCTCTCTATATAACATACATCCATACCAGTACTGTTTACTCTCTCATGCACTCTTCATTCAATTCCTCTTGTTTTTTCTCTCAGCATATTTGTTCTTTGTCATTTGTGTACACTAGCATTCAAATCCGACAGAGAATGCTTGCTTGATTTCTTTCTAGACTTTTTACATCTTCCATATGTTACACTATCCTGCAGCTACACACTTTGTACATAAATATCATACAATTTGCCTTTCACACAGAAAGAGAATCCTTCTGTTGCCTGCTGAAGTAAAAGCTCCCTGATTTTTTTTTTCTATCATATTAATGTCCTTTTCCAATCATATAATTTCAAATTCAGTCTCGCTGCATGGCGACTTGGGCAAATGTCTTCTAATATAGCCCCAGGTCAACTAAAGCCTTGTGAATGGATTTAGTAGATGGAAACTGAAAGAAACCTATCATATATATGTATGCATGTATATATATGAGTGTGTGCATTTGTCTCCCTGTCTTGAGACTGTATGATAGTTGTAAATGAGTGTCACTATTATACGAGCAGTGTCATTCATTTCCAATATTTTGCAGAAACATATCTGGTCTTTCTTAGAAACAAGTGAGTGTTGGCAACAGGGAGGGCATCCAGCCATAAAAAATCTTCCTCAATAAACCCCATTTGACCTATGCAAGCATGAAAAAGTTCACATTAAAACAATGATGAGGAGGAGGAGGAGGATTCTCCTGTGCATCTGCTACAGGCAATACCTTCCTTCTGGGTTAGTCTTCCTCTGATACAACTTTAATTCTGTCATGCCTAAGTTTACATTGATGTGTTTATATGACTGACTGTGAGTGATTAGTATATATTCCACTTTACTAGATAGTTTCAGCATTTCAGTAACTACTCCATTGCCCAGCTACTTCTCATTCCATATCTTTAATCAAGCTATTGACTTTATTGCTGTCAACTTCAATGACTAATAATTCTGTTGGATTTGCTTCAAGAGGTCTCTTGCTTTCTCTCTCCCACTTATTCTTCTCATTCAGCAACCTCTTGGATTAAAATTTCCATACCTATTTCTTCTCCTTATCATTGAGGGCAAATGTGCTGCTATCATTCCGTATACACTTTTCCCAACATCCCAATTCTCACCTACTTTCCAATCTGGAACACACCACACCTCTAATCCTCGCATTGTAGTACATTGATAAGTTCCTTACTTTTAACTTCTTTCCTTGTTATCTAACATTTAGCTTCTCATGAAAATCTCTGATTTTGATCTCCACCTACCCACTTTATACCAATCTTTCCAGGTATCTCTTTTAGGTATAATGGCTCTATCTACCATAACATTCCTTCACCATATCACCTTCTCACTAGCTGAAATCTTATCCCATCCACTGAGCTGGTCTGCAGTTTCATAGCAGTTCCCTGGTTATCATCTGTATAATAAGTCTCTCTCTTCTTTCTTATCATATGCATCTACTCTGCTTTTTCGAACTGGTTGAGGGATCTTTCTGCTTCTATATCATCTTTCTCCACATTGTCATCTATCCATCAGAGATTCTGGGCTCTGATAGATGGCCAAAATATTGCAGTGTTTACTATCTGATCATCATTACCAACCTTCATTCAGATCCAATCTGCTTCAGGTTTGATTTACTCTTTCTACAGGCCAACCAACTGATTCACTGTGCTTGTATATCATCTCAGATACCCTCAGTTGCTTAGTGTTAGCTACCATTACGGGCTGTGGTTCTCACTGATATAATACTGCTGTCCAGGTTTAGTAAAACCAAAAATGTCTAACATTTAATAACTGACTAACAAATGATATTGAATATTTCTCATTGGGTTAAACTCATTCAAACAATTTAAGTTACAACTCAAAGCATTGCAATATAAACATGGGTACCAAAATGTTCTTTTACTCTGTGAAAAGTTTTCATTGTTCTGTAGAAAAAAATGTTTTTATCAAAATAGCAAAACATTTGAAAAATGATGAGAATTAAAAGATGAGTTTACAAGTTCATAATTTTGATCATAGTCACAACCCTAATGGTGTGCCTACCAATATTAAATTGTGTGGCTTTTCACTCTATGGGGTTGCTGTCTTGCATAACTCAGTGATTGGCATAATTGAAAATAATAAATTATGTATCAAAAGTTTTAAATTTGAAGATCTTTTCAACCTATGCTAAAGTTTTGATCATAATCTCAAGCCTAGTGTTGTGTCCGCAGATATCAAATTGTGTGGCATTTCACTTTACAGGATTGATGTATTGTATAACTGAATGATTGCCATTACTGAAAATATTAAATTATGTATTAAAAATAACAAATCTACAGGTCTTTCCAGCCAATACTAAAAACAGTATAAATAAAAGAAACAACTTGAACATTTAAATATCCACCTTCTCTCTCTCCCTCTTGTTTTTATCTATTTATTCCAAAGGAAATAATGAATTTTGATATTTTTGTTGCAAGTAATGAATGCCATAGAGCAAGAGATTAGAATTTTGGTGGTGGCATAAGACAATATTGCAATCCAGTATATGAAGCCTACAAATGAATGATTTCTCTTTTAATAAAACATGCATAAATGTCATGCAAGTCTGTTTTCCCTCTCTCTAAAAGTATATTACCAAATAAAAGATCTTAATATATGATAGTGTGAAAGAATGTAGCAGTCCTGATATACATAATAGTTTACAACCAGAACTCATTTACATTGAAAGCATCAAAATATTTTAAATTCCTGCTAATTCAAGACTGTTGCAAAACTACTCAAAACTGCAGATAATAAATATAAAAATATTATATTAGGTGAGCTGAAAGTAGGCTTGCTTTGTAGCCATGTGGTTTCAAGTTTGTTCTCACTGTGTGGCAGTGTTTTCTAATATAAGCCTTGCACTAACCAGTGACTTGTGAGGAAATTTCATGGATGGAAGCTGTATAAAACCCCACCACATGAATGTGTGTGTGTTTGTGTTTTCAAGATGTCATTTCAGTTTCTTTATTTGAACAAGAAACAGTGTTGTCAGGTTTAAATTCGAGGTAACCATGACATTCTGTATCTTTGAGGTTTTGAAATTAAGTGGGATAACAAAAAAAATCTCTTACTTGAAAAACAAGTACAAGTTGGTGACAGGAAGAGCATCTAGCCCCAAAATTTGCTTCAAATAAGAAGTCATTCAACCTTTCCAGTACAGAAACACAAGCATAATATGAACAAATTGCGTGTGTATGGTGTGTGTGTGTGTGTGTGTGTGGTGAACTCTCCTGTCAAAGATGATGTATGAGCATTCACCTTTTTTTTATTGACTTGCACAAATGATTTGTTTATAGTGGTCACTTCCTCCATCAAATCTGTTTTCTGAACAGGTGCACTGTGTACCACGTATCAGGTGCTGAAATGATTACAGAGCAATGTGAGATGAAGTGTTTTGCTCAAAAACACAACACACCACCCAGTCTAGGAATTGAAATCACAATCTTGCAATTGTAAATGCAACACTGTAGCCACTAAGCCATGTGCCCTCACATATACACACACACACATACACATCCACTTCCCATGCTTGCATGGACCAGATGAAATCCATTGAGGCATGAGGCAGATTTTCCCACCTGTTTCCAAGAAAGGTAATATTTCCCCATAATCAGTTTTACTTTTAACAGAAGATTGGAAACAACATCGCTTGTATGATAGTGATGTTTGTTTACAACAATGACATGATGTCGACCAGCATACAAAAATACACACACACACACACACACACACAAACGATAGGCTTCTTTCAGTTTCCATATATGAAATCTGCTCATAAGGTTTCATCCAGCCCTGGGCTATAGTAATAGATGCTTGACCAAAACACTGAGCAATAAGATTGAACACAAAACCTCAAAACAACATGCTCAGAAAGGAAGCTTCTCAACTATATTGGGGTGTGTTATCAAACTGACAAACAATGTATGTATCTGTGTTTGCCACTCCCATCACCACTTTTCAACCAGTGTTTGTGTGTTTACATCCTTGTAGCTTAGCAGTTCTGCTAAAGAGACTGATAGAATAATTACTAGGTTTAAGAAATAATTCCTGAGGTCGATTTGTTCAACTAAAATCCTTCAAGGTGCTGCTCCAGTATGACTGCAGTTAAATGGCTGAAACAGGTAAAAGCACAAAAGAATATGTATATATATATATTCCATTAACTCGTGTTTTTGTCCATGAAATTTTATGGCCAAGGCAATGATTGATATAAGTTTAATTCCAGGGAAGTTTTTCACTGTGGTAAAAATGTTGGCACTGTTGGTAAAAATGTGTTTTAACCTTGAGAGTTAAGGCAAAGATCTAAATGTTCAACTGTAAGCTTAAGCACTGAAGATGATTAGAAAAGATACTGATTAAAATGTATGAGGCCAGGAGATGAATGCATAATATTGTAGTTATTAAGTCATCTAAGAACCATAAGCTTGTAAATAGATTTGCAATATGTTGCAAAACTATTTTTAAGAAGGCTAAACTGCATTAGATGCCATCTTGCAATTTTACAAGGTAAAAAAAATAAATAGAAAGAAAGTAGCCATAATATTATCTTGAAAAAATAAAATATTAACAGTTATAAATAGCTAAAAAAAATCGATTTACTGTTGTGGTGGGCACTCTGCAGTATACATTGGTAATGTGATCAGTGGTCACAGAGCAAAAGGAGAGATTTATGGTTCACGTCCCATCAGTTGGCCTGCTACATTTTTCTTTTTCTTTCAAAATAAGGTTTATAATATATATTATTTTAGATAGGATAAGGTTTAAACTAATATATTTTTATTGAAAAACTTAGAACCATACTTAAATTTTTTTTTTCCTTTTCTTTACATAAATCCTGTTCCGTTATTGGATATATTTTATTTATTTTCTTTTTTTCTTTCCATTCTTCTCTCTTAACCTGAAAGTTACTTTTAAAATGATAAGGTTTACAACTATATAAGCATTAACTTCTTCAGCTGAAGTTTTCTTTCACTTCTTAGAGTTATACCTCAATTAGATTCACATTTTATTATTTTTTTTTTTTCACTTTTAAAGTTATATCTTCTTTCTATGATCACATATATATATTATATATATATAAATATATATATATATATATATATATATAAAATATATATATATGAAGAAAATATGTATGTATGTATATATATATATATATATATATATATATATATATATATATATATATATATATATATATATGTTTGGATAATTTCATTTTATCTTCTTTTTTCAATCTCTCCTTGGTTTTCTCCCATCTTTATATTATCCCTATTTACTTTAATATCGCTTCTTAAGCAAATAACATATTTAACCTCATTTTCTTTGCTTTAGTTTGAGTTTAGATTTCATTAATTTTTACATCATTATTATTTTTGCTTTTATATTTTATTTTACTTCTTTTTCTGTATTCCGTATTTTGTTTCATTTCTTTTATGTATTTTTTAATTTTTCTTTCTTTCTGTTCTTTTTTTGTTCTTCTTATTTGCTTGGTTTTGTTACCTACATTACATAGAAAATACCCCTTTTCTTTGCAGAGCCTATTTTTATCGCAGGCCATATACCTTATTTTGGTAAGATTTGCACAATTTTAACTGCAATCCCGAAAGCTGCATTTTTTGGGTGTTTTTTTTCTTCTGATATTCCTATATAACTTTAAATATATAATAACAACCGAAAGCATGCAACCATACATACATATACACACACATATAGTGAATAATTATACAGATACATACATATATATAAAACATATTTTATATAATTATAGATATACATATGATTAACACGTGCACACGCACACACACACACACACATACATATATATATAACATTTTATATAATTATACATATATATGTGCATACAAGACTACATATATATATTATAAACACGATAAAAATATATGAACAAGTACATATAATTAACTATATCAGCACATATTCACACTCTCATTTATTAGCATAAATATATATATATATATATATATATATATATATATATACATATATATATATATATATATATCAACACACACACACACATACACACACATATATATAGGTACTCATGGATGAAATTTCATGTCATTTTGCTTCAGTGATTTTGCAGCAAATTTCTCCTAACTTGTTATTATGTTAACATTATGTATTGAAAGTGTTTGCATCAAAGATTGCTGTTTACTTTGAATTCTTTATCCTCTCCAGGAATTTATATATGAGTGAACATACTTGCACGTTAGCTACATATTGTTGCTCTTTTCCTGTCCCACTATTTTCATTTATTAAATTTTACCTTTTTTTTTTTTTTTTGCAGTGCAATATGTCTCCATATATATATATGGACACACAAAATAATATGTATGTGTGTGTGTATCATCTATTTATTAATATATGAAATGTGTATGCAATTCTGCATGTAGTACATATATAAGTTAACTAAATATTTTATACAAAGGAATTAAATATATAAAATGAGTGAAAACAAAGGCAACTAAGTGATTTAGAAAATATTGCTTACCAACATTTGTTTTGCATTGTGTGTATTACATGTACAATATCATAGATTCCCAAACATCAGAAGAATTATACCTGCTTCTTAAAGACCAATTTTCTAAGGCTACAAATAATTCTCACTTCCAAGACTTGCTTTTACTCTCCAGCCATTCATTCTGCTGACTTAATCTTCACAAGTTTGATAAATCAATTGCCTTTTTATTGTTTGTTTTGATAAAGGTGCACTCACACGAGTGTGTGTATGTGCACCTTTATCTTGACATCACATGACTGTAAATGAGCGCTCTGTCATACAGGCAGCATGTTCATTTCCACTCTTCTGTGACAAACTTGTGGCAATTAGGAAATATCATCTTGCTTGGAAACATGTGAGGGTTGGCAAAAAGGAGGGCATTCATCCATAGAAAATGTTCCTTTACTCATTGCATCAGACCCATGCAAGCATGGAAAAATGGATATTAAAAGTTATGATGATGATGGTGATGATGATGATGGCGATGATGATCCTCCTTCTACTGGCTGCAATGAAGCAGACCCACCTCTTGGACTGTAAATCTTTCTTTCAGAAATCTTAAATGAAATTAGTTGGGTTTTTCTTGTTTGTGGCTTTTAACTTTTATGACCATATTTCTCACAAAATACTTCCAGTACGCTTCATTTAATTTTTAAAATAATGAATTAATTGGTAGGATCTACTGAAATAACAAATATTTCCATCATTAAGCTGCTGTTTGGAACATATGTTCACAAAAGTTTCTTACATGAAATAATGATCGAATTTTTAAACTAGACAGTCTTGCATAAACCAAGGGCAGTCTCAGGTAGGCTGATATTGAAATGGTTAACTATTGCTTCTTTTTATTTTTTTGTCAAGTTATTTTATAACTGTCCATTTTCTAGTTCTCCACTCCTTTTTCTTTCTACCTCATCCTTTTATAAGTGAGGTATTTTCCACTCTCCCTCAAGCAACTTATTGGATTCAACCAAGTGGCTAGCGGCAACCTAAAAGCTTTTTACATCTCTTCAAAATTCTTTCAGAACATGGGAATGACCAATCAGAAGTAAAAAAATAGCTATTCTTTAGGAAATTATCTTTTCTTATTGCAATATTGATGGAACTCGTAATCCAAGTTCATCTTATTTTACCAACTCCTACTAACACACAAGACATGCATTTTATTTTCCCCAAGTCACAAAGCCATCGAGAAAATGCAGACCATTGCACACAAAACCACATACAGACAACTCACACAATGAAGCAAAAATACTAAAAATGTAAAATTACCCTTAATATGTTGTTATGATCAGACAAATTCTAATGTAAGAAAAACAGGGTAAACTTCTGATTGCAACAACAGAAAGTGTTCAAACAGGGAAATTAATGTTCATAGATTGAGAATATGTCCAGTCCTCAATTGTTTAAAGGTAGGTGGTGAACGGTCCGACCCGTATACAGCTCCGTCTCTCGTTTAGGTACTATCCGCGCCAAGCTGCAGCTGTCTTCTGCACTCCCCTTTTTAACAAAAACTTTACCAGTGATCAGGTAAAGTTTTGAGGACAATACCAAATGGAACTATAAAACAATATAACCAAATACCAGAAAACCCAAAATTATCAGAATACCAAACAATTGTTCTCATGTGTACTGTCCTCATCCAAAGAAAAACATTGTCAACTTGGAAATGTGTGATTTTCTTTAAAATCCTTTGAAACTGAAAAATAACAGATTTCGGTCTCCTTTCCCTTATAGTATAGCAATGTTAACCATAAACAAGAGCACTCACAGATCACAAACCTCTGCCAATGCAGCATTAATGTCCTCTCAATGATTAGCTGGAGATGATTTTTAAAATGAGAATATCTAAAATAAACTCAACTGCTCTCACAAACGAGAATACTAAAAATGAACCTGACTGCTCTCAAAAATTAAGTAAAAAACTGGAAAAATAATTCAGAATCTTTGTCTGATACCAGATCGATCCCAAAATCTAATCCATTTGTGCCAATCACCAGGCCAAACATCCTTGAAAGTGTCATCTGAATCTATCCAGTGATTCTTGAGATATCTTGTCCATGGACAAACAAACAAACAAACAAACATGACTGAAAACAATACAACTGCCTTCGTGAAGGTAGAGGTAATAACACCCAGAGATTTCTGTGTAAGATTTGGAACAGCTCATGCAAAACAAAGCAACAACACAATACTGATAATAACAATTAGAAGTAGAAGACAAAATCTTTCTAAATTTCTGGCAAGGCCAGCAAGAAAGTTGATTACGTTGACCCAAGTACTTGACCGGTATTATTGACTTCAAAAGGATGAAAGGCAAAATTGAACTGAGAAGGCAATGAGCCAGAGAAAATGCTGCTGAGCATTTTGTCTGATCTGCTAAGTTTGACAGCTCATCACCTTAATAATAATTGTTTTTCTGGTTGTTGTTTTTTTTTGTCAGAGGGGATTGCAATCTATCAGTGTGCAAGTATTTGTTTTCCAGTCCTTTATTATTATGTTTCAATGATCTCTTTATCAGTTTGGACAGGGTTAACCCAGGTTATAGTGGCCAGGTCACTGTCACATACTCTGTTTGGCACATCTTTGTATCATATCTTGTTTGCTTTTACTGCCCATAAAGATGTGGTAAGGCTACCCAAATACAAAAGCCTTGAAACTGAAATGCTTAAGATGTAGGGTATGTAGGCGAAAACAATACCAATAGTATCTGAAAAATTAGGTATAATTTTAAAAGCATAAAAAGAAACATAGAAACCATGCCAGGTTCATGACACTACACACTGTCCACCAAATAGATCTGTTTGGAGCAGCTTACATCTTGCACAAGACACTATTCATTCAACAGAATAGCTCAGCTAGAACAATCTCCCACACACAACATACCAAATACAATAAGCACCTAATAATCTAAAACAACTCGCATTACACATATGCACAACAACAAATATACTAATATAACAAGAAACAAGAAACTAAACCCCATAACAAAACACTCTGATAAAGAATACCAGCAGGAGGAGTCAACATTCTACCAATCCCTACAATAATAAGAATGCTGTGCACACTTTGGGAACACGGATGTGCACCAGGTGGTGCAATAGAAACTCACATGAAACTACTAAAGAAATAATTATAATAAAAATCTGTTCTTAACACTCCATTCTATTGAACATCTTTAGTTGCACACAAAACACTGTGACAAATCTAAGATAGCAGAAACAGCTTCAAACATAGAAAGATAACCAAAATTGCTGTTCCTTTTAATATGATTCTTCACATATACATACACACATCTAAACAGGAAAAATCTTTGAAGAAACAAAAGCATTCACATACTTACATAGTCATGAATATATCCAGTACACATGAACTATATGCACATATGCATGTATACATATCTTCATACATAATAAATATAAATATGTGTGTTTGTCTATATTGATAGATATGTATGTGTGCATGTGTATATATGTGAGTGCGTGTGTGTGTGTGTATATATATATATACATGTATATATACACACAAACACACATGCGTGCATGCATGCATTAAAGAATGATAGGAAAAGACTGCATATGAAGTTGGAGCAAGTAGAATAACAGCAGAGAAATAAAACAAAATAAATGGGTACAAGAGAAGGAGAGAGGGAGAGAGAGAGAGAGCAATAGAAACACAGAAAGACAATCAATATATTGGGACAATTTTGAAGTGAAATTTTTCCCCTCCAGCTACATTAAAGGAATATCAAAACCTAAGAACTGATAGCAGACATATTTGCCATTCATTGCAGATTATGTGAAGTTTTTGAAAAATTGTTATTGAAGATATTGGAGGGACCATTGCAATCATTATTATTATTATTATTATTATTATTATTATTATTATTATTATTACTGTTGTTGTTGTTACAAGTGCAATTTTTATACTATTATTTTAAAATTTTAGTAAGTGCGTAATATTGTATCTATATCTACATAAGAGAGCATATGTCTATTGGCATATATACATATGTCTATGTATGTATATATGTATATATATATATATATATGTGTGTGTGTGTGTGTGTGTGTGTGTGTGTGTGTGTGTAGATTTATACATATGTGTTTATATATGCAATATATGAATATAAATGCGTATATATCATACAAAATATATATATACATATACAGTAGGAAACATAGCTCTGAAAGAAATATAAGAATGTAAGCACATTCTTCTCTGCTTTGATGTGTACAATAGAAAGGAGGCAGTCTCCTAATGGACTATTTCAAGGTTTTCTGTGGATAGGATATGTAATTTTGTGTGTATGTTTTGTTGCATGAATGTTATGTTACTAGTGAGTTTTGGTCTAGTTGATAACATGCATAGTAATAAGAAATTAGTAATTGGGTCCATGGGAATGAACGTTTGAGAGGAAAAGATGAGCTCTTGTTTCTGTTGGAGACAAACATTGAAGGAGCTAGTATGCCAGACGAAGTTAAGTACAAAGATATCAGATGCAGAGACACACAAAGTGAAAATGGCACATTTGTACATAAATACACACACACACACGTATAATTTCAATTCTGTAAAATGTGAAAGTAGGCTTGAATCAGCTTTTGTGAGAATATATTTGTGTGTAGATAAGTGAATACATTTGTTTAGAGTAGGGTATGTAAACATACTGTGTGAGAGTGTCTATGTATTTACTTTTGTGTAGTTGATGTGAATAAGGTCTAATGGTATGGATATGTGTGTAGGAAGAAGAGATTGTGAAGTGCCTAACAAGGCGTTTATCAGTGAGTTGAGGATGTTACACGAAAGCAGTGTTACTATATGAAAATAAGGTGATGATGAATTCCATTTAAGGAAACCGTTTGGAGAGGGAGAATTAGCTGTTGTTCTTGATATTAGCAAGGGGTTTGATTCATGGTGTAAAGTGCCACCAGTCAGATGAAGGTAAGCATGGCCAGGATAATTGAAATAATGAGTTTCAGAATTAAAATGACAAATTGATGTAATCCAGTGTTATTACATTGGTTGGCTAAACTATATACTCAAAAACAGTCTGCAACTCTTTGACCAGTTTTTCCAATCTTCTATTTAATAATAGCCAAAATAAATGTTGGTTGGTTGATTGGCTGGTTGGTATCTTCTGTCATACTCCAGACTATAGAGCATGAGAGTGGAGTAGAGAAAGTAAAAGAGAGATACAGAAAGTGTTAACATAAGGAAGTTCAGAATGAGTGTCTTCTTGAAAAATACAAATATTTTAATGTAATTTTTCAGATAGATTTTCATTGGAGTAGATTGCAATTATATTGATAAAATTTTGAAAATAAAGAAATAAATAACGTACATTTATTGCAAATATACAAATGAGAAATTTGTTTAATTTTATTTCATTTTAAGGTAATAAATATTTTCCTTCTGAAAATTAGTATTTATTGCATCATTTTGTTTCTGCACCAAGAAATATTATAGATAATTGTTGATTATTATTTTCTTAATTGGTACGTATTTATATATAATTACTTATATAATTTAGGTAAGGATTTATCCAGGGTGCCATGCAAATGGGATAGAATTGAAAATGGTCATGGTTGGGAAGTGAACTTTTTAATCATTACCCAGCCATGCATGCAAATGTGCGTGTGTATGAAAGTTATATTTCTTAGAGATTTTTACTATCATACTTTGTTGTACTCAGCCACAGCAAAAATCAACATGAAACTGAGATCAATTTTATCTTGAAATCATATTTCAACCTGATAACAGCAATTTTTTTTTTACATTTCTGTGGGCATTTGAATGATGAATTTTTCTCAGTGTGTAGTGAAACATATGCCATACTAGCACTGTAGCTAGAGTATTATCCTATACTGACTACAAGTAGATCACATAGTATATTTTTTAATACACTGGATTCGCATGGATCAGTGATAATCTTTGCTGTCAAACTGAGATGATGGAGTATCAACCTGTCTTCCTTTACTGTGTTTTAATAGCTCACATCTCTCACATAATAGATAGATTAGTAGCCATGATGAACCAGTAGCCTGTACCATACTGAATAATTGTTATTTTTGTGTTATGCCAGTGTTGTGGTTAAAAAACTTGCTTTATGATCATGTGGTTTTAGGCTCAATTCCCTTGTGCAACAGCTTGAGCAGTTGTCTTTCACCACAGTCCGAGGCCAACAAAAACTATGTGTCTGAATTGGGGAAATCAAAACTGAAAGAGAAAATTCATCATACACACACACACACACACACACACACACACACATATATATATATACCGGAGTAAGCACATAAATGCAAAACAAGGTGGAAAAAATAGTACTCGAATACCAGAGGTAGAGTAAAATGCTTTATTGAAAAGTAGCAAAAATATCACAAACACCATTACTCAGAGTTTCCCATTCATGTTCATTGGACAGTTTTGTTGAGAAAACTGTCTGACGAACAAGAATGCAAAACTGAGTAACAGTGTTTGTGATATTTTTGCTGCTTTTCAATAAAGTATATACATATATATATACACACGTACACACATACATACATAAACATGCATATACAT
Source organism: Octopus bimaculoides (assembly GCF_046866305.1). NCBI lineage: Eukaryota > Metazoa > Mollusca > Cephalopoda > Octopoda > Octopodidae > Octopus > Octopus bimaculoides. The sequence continues at coordinate 68,351,312 of NC_142937.1, read as the reverse complement.
ATATACACACGTACACACATACATACATAAACATGCATATACATATATACACACAGACACACATGCATACACCCATACATATAGATATATCCATACACATACATATATATAGGGATCTTGGTAGGACTCCAATGTATAATGAATAAATATTCATACTATGGAAACATATGTAGCATGAATTGCGCTATCCATTCATGTTCCTTTATTTCATATTTGTGTGTGTGTGTGTGTGTGTGTGTGTGTGTGTGTGTGTGTGTGTTTGTATTTATGTATGTATATATATATATATATATATATATATATGCATGTGTATGTTTCCACTTCTATGTGTTGATATTATGTGCTAGATGTAAACAAGTGTCACTGTCAATCAACCAGTGCTGGTTGTTTACAATTTCCCCTGAAAATATAACCTGACTTGGGGAAAATATTATCTTGCTTGGAAACAAGTGAGGGTTAGTGACAGAAAGATCAATTTGTCTGGTTGTAGCAAATCTACTTCAATGAATCCAATCTGACCCAATCAAGCATGGAAAGTAGATGTTAAACCATTTATGATGATAACATCAACAAATGACGATGATAATGATGATGATGATGATGATGATGATGATGATGATTTCTTCTCATTTATTTTTGTATATCATTTTACTTTTAATGCTTTATGGACACACTTCATAAAATTATTTTTGCTATTGTTAACACTGTACAAATAAACCCAAGATCACACAGTAATCAACTAGATGTTTTTATATATCTGTTGCAGTAAGCTAACTATTCCGAATTCACTGCTTCTGGTCAGGTCAAGCCATGTAAGATGAGGGGTCATACCATCGCAGCACATTGCTATTCATTATTTGGCGGTATATTCCTGGGTCCTCTTGGGCAGTGTGCCAAGCAGAGTCCCAGTCTGTCCCTATCTCCATGAGATTCTTCCTCATTTGGCCATGTGGTCAAACAACAAGAACCATCAACCCAGCCAGATTCTCATTTTAGAGATCATAATAAAATGTTCTAACTTGGAACTGGCACTTCCAAATCATACAAGTAACAGGACGAACTCCGTTTCTGAGCAGAGTTGTTGATTCTTTCTCATGATTAACTTTATTTTTCCCCCACTCTTTCTGGGTTAGTCTATTTTCCAACCTAGCCTTCTGGGGATCAAATCAAACTATTATTGTCTCACCTTCAAAACACTGGCATACACCTGCTAAAAATAATTCAGTATAGTATACTGAAGTCAGATTTGCTTTTCATCATTTTAGGAGTTAATAGAAATAAAATAAAAGTGGCAACTCAGGACAATGGATTGATGGAGCTGTAAGGAAATGGAACTAGGCACCTTGTGGTATTTATTCCAGGTTTTTCTGTTCTGAGTTCAGATCCTGTCATGGGTAGTAGACTTCATCCATTGCCTGGTTTAACACAACTGCCTAGCAGCTTGGGTGCTTTGAGCAGAGTCTACTTTGTTGAAAGTGTTCAAGCTACATCTCTAATGTGAGAATATCGTCTCATCTGCTTACCTGACTTTGGAGGCACTGTAAATAGTCATAAGCATTGCCTTCTCTTCTCACAAAGAGATTTTCTTAAAAAAGTACTGTGCATAACAATCTCATGCTTTAATGATTAATTTCTAAATTCATAAAAATAAAAATTTAAAAGTTAATTATAGAAAATAAAATGCTAAACATTCATAATGATTGCTTTAAAAGTTCAATTACTGCAACGTGCTGCATCAATAATGTGCATGTTGCGAGTGTTTGTTCAGCCATTCAGCCATTTTGTTAGTTTGCATGTTGATGTTGTGAGCACATATTATATTCACAATTTCCAACTTTTGAATTAATTCACCCTTCCAATGGGCCAAAACGAAATGCTAATATAATGGTGAATGCTATTGATAATATTAAAAAAAAGGTAAACAATAATTTAAAGAATAAAATACAAGAATATAGATGAAAAAAATCTGGAAAAACTCAAAGATTTATCATCAGAATTTTTTCTTTTTTTTTTGTGTGTGGTGGTGGGGTGTCAGTCAACTGTATTCATTGATTTTAATGGATAAAAAATATATGAATAAAATTAAAGTGCACAATCCTTGCAATTTACAAGGGTATGTAATAAAGAATTGGTCAACCATTTATCTTGCATTTATTAGCACGGATAACTGATTAAATTCAATAATTTGAGATGCTTCTTGAGGAAGCTGTAATTGTTCTGAAGCTTTATGAAATTTAAAGTCTTTCAAAGACATGAATGAAAGTGACTATGAAAACATAATTACAGCAAATGATTGTTGATTTCATATATATATATATATATATATATATATATATATATATATATATATATATATATATATATATATATATATACGTGTGTGTATGTTTATTTAATTTTTACAAAGAAAAGGTTGAAAGAAACTTTGAGGTTTTAGCATGATTGCCTTTATCAGACTCTAAGGAAGGAAGGCAAGCAAGCTCAAACTTTAAAGACACACCCTCACCTTTTTCTGGTAAAAGTTAAATACATGTGTACTTTACCTAAAAGTATTGAATAATTCTTTAGTTTCATGTTAATTTATTCCATAACTTGATATAAAAGCAAATATTGATATATATATATATATAGATATAGATATACAGGGCAGGGAATCGTCAATTAGTAATAAAATTAATAATTAACAATTATGCCGGGTAGCTCAGTATGAAAAAACCTTTTCGGTAAAGCCATTTATAATCATAAATATATAGGGATTAGCAGAAACCTGCTTCTCCAACATATTGAGAATTCAGAAACAGCAGCCAAAGAACTACTGATTCTAAAACTACAAACTTTTCTCTAATTGATAGCTATCGCTATCAATTAGAGAAAAATTCTGAGGTTCTGCTAGTTATGAAAAATATATAGCCTGGATTTTATCTACTCTACTCCCTAACTTTGTGTGTGTGTGTGTCTATACATACATACACACACACATCATCATCATCATCATCATCATCGTTTAACGTCCGCTTTCCATGCTAGCATGGGTTGGACGATTTGACTGAGGACTGGTGAAACCGGATGGCAACACCAGGCTTAAATCTAATTTGGCAGAGTTTCTACAGCTGGATGCCCTTCCTAACGCCAACCACTCAGAGTGTAGTGGGTGCTTTTACGTGTCACCCACACGAAAACGGCCACGCTCGAAATGGTGTCTTTTATGTGCCACCCGCACAAGCCAGTCCAGGGGCACTGGCAACGATCTCGCTCAAAAATCCTACAGGAGCCAGTCAGGCGGTACTGGCATCGGCCATGCTCAAAATGGTGCATCTCATGTGCCACCCGCACAAGAACCAGTCCAGGGGCACTGGCAACGATCTTACTTGGCTTGCCGGGTCTTCTCACGCACAGCCCATTTCCAAAGGTCTCGGTCAGTAGTCATCGCCTCAGTGAGGCCCAATGTACGAAGGTCTTGCCTCACCACCTCAGCCCAGGTCTTCCTGGGCCTACCTCTTCCACGGGTTCCCTCAACTGTTAGGGTGTGGCACTTTTTCACACAGCTATCCTCATCCATTCTCACCACATGTCCATACCAGCGCAATCGTCTCTCTTGCACACCACAACTGATGCTTCTAACGTTCAGCTTTTCTCTCAAGATACTTACACTCTGACGGGTATTCACATTGACATTACACATCCAACGGAGCATACTGGCTTCATTCCTTGCGAGCTTACGTATGTCCTCAGCAGTTACAGCCCATGTTTCACTGCCATGTAGCATGGCTGTTCGTACGCATGCGTCATACAGTCTGCCTTTTACTCTGAGTGAGAGTGCCTTTGTCGCCAGCAGGGGTAAGAGCTCTCTAAACTTTGCCCAGGCTATTCTTATTCTAGCAGCTACACTTTCAGCACACCCACCCCCACTACTAACTTGGTCGCCCAGATAGCGGAAGCTATCGACTACCTCTAGTTTTTCACCCTGGAATGAGATAGAAGTTGTTTCTTGTTTGTTTACAGTCTTTATTGCACCTGAACATCTGCCACAAACAAAAACTAACTTGCTAGTTAACCTGCCTTTGATGTTGCTGCACCTCTTATGTGTCCATAGCTTGCACCGGGTACATCTTATAGAGTTACTACCTACTCCTTTTCTACATACTGAGCAGGGCCATCTACCTGAAGGGGTTTGTGTTTTATCTACCTTCCTACTTAGGATTTTGGTTTTAGCTAAGTTGACTCTAAGGCCCTTCAATTCTAGACCTTGCTTCCACACCTGAAACTTCTCTAGTTCTGATAGTGACTCCGCAATTAGGGCAAGGTCATCAGCATAGAGGAGCTCCCAGGGGCAACCTGTCTTGAACTCCTCTGTAATTGCCTGGAGGACTATGATAAATAAGAGGGGGCTGAGGACGGAACCTTGGTGGACCCCTACCTCTACCCGGAATTCATTGCTGTACTCATTTCCAACCCTCACCTTACTGGCAGCATCTCTGTACATGGCTCGCACAGCTGTCACTAACCATTCTTCTATCCCAAGTTTCCTCATTGACCACCAGATAAGGGATCGGGGGACCCTGTCAAAGGCTTTCTCCATGTCAACGAAAACCAGGTACAGAGGTTTATCCTTAGCTAGGTATTTCTCCTGCAGCTGTCTCACTAGAAATAAGGCATCAGTAGTGCTTTTACCTGGCACGAACCCAAACTGCATCTCATCTAAATTGATTCGCTCCCTAATTAGTTGGGCTATGACCCTCTCTGTAACTTTCATAACCTGATATAATTTATATATATACACACACATATATATATATATATATATATATATATCGTTTAACGTCCGCTTTCCATGCTAGCATGGGTTGGACGATTTGACTGAGGACTGGTGAAACCAGATGGCTACACCAGGCTCCAATCAGATTTGGCAGAGTTTCTACAGCTGGATGCCCTTCCTAACGCCAACCACTCTGAGAGTGTAGTGGGTGCTTTTACGTGCCACATATATCAATACGTGTGTGTGTGTGTGTATGTATGTATGTGTGTGTGTGTGTGTGTGTGTGTGTATATATATATATCAATATGTGTTTGTATCACCAGTTAGTTGTCCATATGTCATAAAAATAGAACACCTACTATGTATATATATATCTATCTATAGTGAAGCAATATATTTGAAGGGTTGTCAATATTGCCTTGGTGCAAAAGTCAGTGAGAACTGATGATAACATCCTGCCATAACAACTACAAATACACACACACACACACACACACACACACAATTAGGAGATGGTTGACATGTTGTAAAAGTGCAGGAGAGAACTGCAAGTGATGATGCTGATGCAGAAAATTTGCTCTTAGGAAAAAGAAATTTAAATTAATAGGAAAATATGGTTGCATGATGGACACCTAAATTGTAAATGTAGCTGAAACACACCTATTTTTGAAATGTTTGCCAGCATGCGGCTACATTATTAAAAAATTAATTATCAATGTCAGGTTGTTAAAGTAGTTAAGAATCAGTTAATGTCCTTGTTTTGAGGTAATGTGACTGGGGACTCTAATTTAAGACTCGCACTTGTATAACTTGCCAAAACTCCAAAGCTACACTTTCGGTCATATAGAAGGCAAATATAATAATTGCTTCTAGCATAGACACAACACCAGAAATTTTTGAAGAGAGTGGCGGGGCACCAGACAAATTACCTGATTCCAGTATTTTATTTTTACTTTATCATGTCTAGTGAAATGAAAGGCAATATTGACTGTCATAGGATTTGAACTCAAAAAGTAAAGAGCCAGAACAGAAAATGTAGAGCATTTACATCTGCTCTTTAATGTTTCTGCATCTCATTGCTCTCTTATCACATCCTAGTCACTATGCAAATGCTATATTAATATCTATGTTGCCAAATGCATCACTTTTGCAAAGAATGATCCAAGGCATTATTGAAGCATTCTGGTGCATATTAAACACTGGGTGCTCCTATGTTGAAATCAACGAGAGAGAGAGTCCCTCATATAGTAGAAATATAACTCAATGTTACATGAGCATTAGATATAGAAGATTTACAGTGACTTGAGGCAAATGTGCTGGATATATTGTCTAAATGGTGCACAACATGAATTTGAAACTAGCCATCCAGAAAAATGGTTTAGAATATAAACAAAAAATAAACATAATAAAAATTCACTGGTTAAAGCATATAGAAGAAATAACTTGTTATAGCCAAATTATAAAGAATTGAATAACTGGTGAAGAATTTTTGAAGCAGATTGTGCCATAAGCTGTCAGTAGTAGTAGAATTTATATGCTTTAGAATTAGATTGGTATGAGTTCTTTAGATTGAGCCACATAGAATTGGATTTAACAATAAGACCTTTAATGATTCAAACTAGGAAAATGCTAAGCATGCAAAGAAAAAAGAAGAAAAAAAGTAGAGATCTTATTAAGATAACTCCACATTTCTTTCATCAGCCTTCATCTTATTCCAATTTTCAGGGAAAATATCTTTCTTCCTCTTTTTTGTAATGACACCAGACTGGATTGGTGCCATCGTGTGAAGAAATATTATCAAAAGTACATACAAAAATCCACTACTATATGCTCTTGCTTTTCTTCTCAGCAGATGTTACTCTTCTTACAATTCGTTATTACATATATTATCACCTTCGTTATATTTTTATTAATACCTTTGCATAGCTTTGGAAATTTTCTAAGCAGACACTCCTGTCACTTACTCAGTAAAATTCTAAAGAAAATTAATAAAGTGTATAGTTGCCATTTACTGTATTAATTTATTCATTCTTAGATTTCTTTACACAGAATCATAGTTCTGTGTTGTTACCATTTTGCCTTGGGCACCAGACACTGCAGTATACACACACATGCACACACACACACACACACACGTATTATATAAGAAGCTATTAGAAGAAATGTTAGCCACACCATGCCTGCTTCTGATATTTAAAGACTCTTGTAATTAGTTTTGTGGGGGAGGGGGGAGGGATACAGAAGAAGATGTCTGCAAAAGAGAAAAATAAACAGTGAGAGTGACAGATATGAATGAATGAAAATGAAAAACAAAACTTATAGTGAGAGAGAGAAAGATAGACAGATGGTGTGAGGGAGGGAGACAGGAGGCAGAGAAATAACTCAAGTAAAATAAGAAAACTTCAATTATATATATTATACACACATACATGTATGTGTTTATTAGATATTACAGAAAGTATAAATACATAGGAAACTAAAAGTACATAAATACACACACACAAGCTGTGATTTTTCAATTGACAATCTAGACTACACTTTTGAAATACAATGTATAATTAAACTTCAAATTGTACTAGTTATATATGTAAGTAGAAACTGATAACTGCTTTGCGATTATTTATATGCACCTATATGTCTTAAAGCCAATACATAAATAGTCATAGCACTCCTCAGTCTTCTTTGAAGAACTCTGCACACTCTATAGAAGACAGTTTCAGGTTAGAATAATAACTTTAAGAGTACAGATTCTACATAGCTCTGGAATTATCTCAGCAAAAAAATTTTCTTTTCTAAGTCAGAAAGTGTTTTAAAATGCTAACCATCATTCTCCTCTGTTTTCTCTTCTACGTATCTTGACCTACCTCATTCTGTTAGATTATTCAATAACGCAATTCCCCCATTCCTCCTTATACTAGACTGTGTGTTTTATTACTCTTGAAATTACCTTTCTGAGAAGGACCAGCTGATGATTAAAAAGAACCATCTCCTCTTCCCATTAAAAATATTTAATCTTGAGCATTACATGCCCAGATCCACTCTATAAGTGAATATCTTATGTTATCAAAAATAATGTGTTTCACCTTCTGGCTTCATACTTAATACATCTTCTAGTATTCCCATTGACTTGTGCCCGTATGTTTGTTTCAGCTCACAGGATGTGATCAAATATGGTCATATGTACATCTCTGTGAATAGTTGTGGCTGTATCATCATCACATCTACTTTTCTTGTTGGTATGGGTTGGACAGTTCAACAGAATCCAGGGTTAGCAGATGCCATATAGCTACAACATCTCACTTTTGATAAGGTTTCTACAACTGGATGCCCTTAATAAAGCCAATCTCCTTACAGAATGTACTGGATGCTTTTTTTCCTGTTTATGTGTGTTTTGAGATACCAGTACTACTGAATCCCACTTGTAACTCTCAACACTAAAGAGCTCCTACAACAGAGAGGGAAAATAGGAAAGAGAGATAGGAGATTTCATGCAAGGTGTTAAAAAGTTAAAGTACAACAGGAGGAACAGGGTTATTGTTACCTGAATGAGTTAGAGGAGAAGCTAATGGGGACAATGTTTAGGAAGATAGTAATAGAAAGCAAAATGAAAGAGTAGTTTCAGGGATTAGAGAGATTGAGTCAGAGAGGGATATGGAGAAGGGTGGAGAGGGTTAGGGAGGAGGAGGAGGAGGAGGAGAGTTGGGGGTTAAACTCAAGTTATATGGGTAGGTAGGGGTGATGATGGAGGGAATGTTGAGTAAGGGAGATAAAGATGATGGTGATAAGGCATCAGAGTATGCCCTCAACATAACATGTCCAAGAAGAGGAATAAAAGAGAGCAAAATAACAGAACTGGAAAAGGTGGGTAAAGGCTGCACAAGTGGTGGGGGAGACTGAGTGATGGATAGAAATAAGGATGTAGGTAGGCAGTCTTAAGCAAATAGGAGAAAGTAATCAATGGTAAACAAGGATGGGAGACAGTATTTAGAGGGAGGGACAGAGGAAGATAGGAAGTGGTTGAGAGGAGAGACAGAGATGACTGGCAGTACAGAAAAGAGGGAATGAAAATTGGAATTATGTCTATGATAAGCGTTTTAAGTACAAGTATCATTCACTCCTGTGTACACACGCATGCGCGTGCACTCATGCGCGTGCACTCATGCTAATAATAAATCATTTATATTTATTTAGTTAAATTTTTTCTTCATATTGGCAATCTGGCTTAGGTGAAGACAATGGTAAAAATGAGGGGTGGAGGAAGGCAGATAATGGTTCAAGAGAGAGGAAGTGAATGCAGGCAGGGTGTCTATGATAAAGCTTTTTAAATACAAGTATCATCTGTTCCTTCACAACACACAAATACACTTACAGTTAATCATTTATATATATACATTCGTTTATTTATTTAAATTTTTTTCTTTCTTCTTATCAGTAATCTCTTATTTCCACCGTGTAATTTCAGAATTTCTGAAGCACAAATGTACTGTGTTTAACCTTTTTTAATCATTTCAATAAATATTCTTGTATTGTTAGTCGTTAAATGGATGAATGGATAAGAGAAAAATAAAAAAGAAATAGATAAGAAAGATCTTTTACAAACAGAACGAGACAAAGTTAAAAATTGAAACAAAAAATAAACTACAGAAACAGAAGCAACAATAACACAACAAATTTCAATTGGTAAAATAAGAAACATGAGTTAGTTAAGAGAAAAGAAAGGAAGATGTCTGAGGGAAAAAATATATAAGCTTTATTGTGCTGACTCTTTTTCATTGTTTTATTCTATCAATGAAGAATTGTTCTTCCAACAAATATTTTTAGTGCAACTTGGTTGTTCTGCTACAAGAGCAGCAGGTGTTAAATGAACATTAATGAAAACAACAAAAGAAAAACTAAAAACGGCTGTTCTACCTTATTTGCTGTTAACAATTTCCATGTTTTTGAATTATTAATTATCAGTTCCTTCCTTATTGTTTTCTAATTTTTTTTTGCTTCATTCTTTCTTTATTTCCTTTTTATTTGTTCCTAAATCTTTTTTTTTTTTTCCCCCGAAATATTTATTTTCTGTATTTTTGCCTATTCTTAGTCTTATGTTCTTCAGTTCTTTGTAGATCAAATGTGAGATTGTCATTTGACATTAATTCCTCGTATTTCTAAAGGGTTTTATATCATTTCATTGTAACTGTCATCATATATAGAAGAAGGTTGATGATACCAACAGTGAGAGAAAGAGAAAGAGAGATAACAATCAAAGGAACATGGCAGCAGTGTCAAAGATTAATAAATGATTTCAGTATACCCAGGTCTGACAATATATCTCAGACATTCAATAAGTCAAACTACTAATTTATTTCCCTGAAACTCTTTCCCAGCTGTTACAAACATTGACATTGAAGTTTCATAAGTTTCAAGTTTTCTAAGTCAACATTTGATGTGTGATTAAGAAGCTTGCTTCCCAACTACATGATCTCCAACTATAGCCCCAGGCTAACCAAGGGCTTGTGGTGGATTTGGTTGATGGAAACTAAAAGAAGCTATCCTTTGTGAAATTGAAGCTTCTAAGAGGATGGACTGTAGTTTCTTTTTTTTCGTTTTTTTTTTTTCAAACTCTGTACAATTTGAAATTTGTTAGGTGTAGCATTCTGTTGCAAGAGATATCTAAGTGGAGCTATGGTTTTCTTTTAATAATAACTGAATAGATCACAGTAACGCAATAGAATTCAACTTCACAAAACATTCACTGCTCTTTAAGTTCAGACAGAAATAATGGCTTCAAATCTTGGCACAAAGCCAGCAATTTGTGGGGGAGAGGATCAATCGACTACATCAACCACAGTGTCCAACTGGTACCTATTTTATTGACCCCAAAAGGATGAAAAGCAAAGCCCACCTTGGCAGAATTTGAATGCTGAAAATAAGGATGGACGAAGTGCTGCTAAACATCTTGCTCAGTATGCTAATGGTTCTACCATCTTGCCACTCTAGATCAGTCAGAAATAACAGATGTTCAACCTTTAGTCTCAGAATATAAACTGTTAAGTACACTTTTAGTACAAACAAGTCTGTTCAATTTACAGCCATGCAGTTTTAGTCGTGTTCTAGAGTACAAGGCCATTGGTGTCTTGTACAGTAGCTCCATCCCAAACAATGCCCTACAAGGAAATTTAGTAAAGGGAAACTGCAGGAAGCTTTGATATATATATGTGTGTGTGTATAGTCTTGTGGGCTTGCGGGTACTGGTGCTCCATAAAACCACCGATGCTGTACCATGTAAAAGCACCCATGCCATGTAAAAAACACCTGTACCATGTAAAATCACTGGTGCCACATAAAAGCACCCAATATACTCTGTAAGGTGGTTGGTGTTAGTAAGGGCATCTAGCCATACAAAGTATACCAAAACAGAGAATTGGAACCTGGGCAGCTCTCTCGCTGGCCAATTCCTGTCAAACCGTCCAACCCATTCCAGCATGAAGAGTGGACATTAAATGATGGTGATAAATTGTTTGTATACATGACTTAACATAAAAGCAAGCATTTAACATTAAACTGAATAATTACACAATACTTTTTTGGAAAGAACACTTATAAGCACAGGCATGGCTGTGTGGTAAGAAGCTTGCATCCCAACCACATGGTTCCAGGTTCAGTCCCAGTGTGGCACCTTGGGCAAGTGTCTTCTATTACAGCCTTGGGCCAACTAAAACCTTGTGAGTTCATTTGGTAGACAGAAACTGAAAGAAGCCCATCGTATAAATATATGTATATATCTGTGTGTGTCTTTGCGTTTGTGTTTGTTCCCTCATCATCGTTTGGTAAGTGGTGTTGGTATGTTTATATCCCTGTAACTTATCATTTCGGCAAAAGAGACCAAGAGATTAAGTACTAGGTTTACAAAGAATAAGTCCTGGGGTTGATTTCTTCAACTAAAAACTTCTTTAAAGCAGTGCTCCAGCATGACTGCAGTCAAATGACTGATACAAGTAAAAGAATTAAAGAATATATGACAATCTGATGAAGGTAAGTAGGCTGAAACTGAGAAGAGACTGTCAACCTTTTCCTTGTAAAATTTGAGTATGTGTGTGTGTGAGTGTGTGTGGTATGCAGATGTTTGAGAAATGATTATAGTTCACACTTGTCACTCTGCTTGAGTTAAGCAGGTGCTGATGTTGACATTCCTTGTTGACATTATGACAGGATGGAATACATATAGAAATTCCTTGTTTGAGAGAACCAGACACTGACTGGCAACAGGAAGAGCATCCAACTACAACATCTTGCCTCAAACAGTCCCACCCAATTGCATGTTAGCACAGGAAAACAGCTGTTAAAATGAACAAAGTTTATATTCCATGACTGAAAATATTGTTTTATATTAAAACATTAATGGTTGCAAGAACATAACGCTAATTACTGAGCATGATCACCAGATGTTAAATGATATTATGCAATATAATTATACATGTAGAAATAAAGATATAGGATATTATTATTTTGCAACTAATAAATTGACATAGACACAGGCATTGTTATGTAGGTGCAGATATGACTGTGTGTTAAGAAGTTTGCGTTTCAACCACATGGTTTCAGGTTCAGTCTCACTGTGTGACACCTTGGCCAAGTGTCTTCTAGTATTGTCTCAGGCTGCCAACTACTACTAAGCCTTGCCTACTGATCCTATATACCAATAAAAACTGTAAACAATACTTTTCTTTTCCATGTTTATAGTTACATTGTTTCACAGATTTCGAGCATTTTAATTGTAGCATAACTCATTTCATTTATATGGGCTTCTTTCAGTTTCTGTATACAAAGTCCACTCACAATGTTTTAGCTGGTCTGGGGCTATGGTAGAAGATACTTGCCCAAGGTGTTGAGCGGTATCTTCTACTATAGCTCCAGACCTTATCCCTATCCTCTCTGGTGCAGGAAAGGTAATATGGAGTTATACACCAAAGAAAGGGGCTAAAATATGGACATGTGAAATCATGTAAGGTAAGAGAATGATCTGCACAGTGCTTCCAGCAGAGGTGTGATTCCCTGATGTTTGTAACTAGATCTATTATGTCATACATGGCTGAAACTGAACTAGAGAAAGGCAGTAAAGCAATGATTCATGAATTTGAGAGGGAAGTAGAAAATGCTTCATCATGAATTTGATAAATGTGAGACAATAACCGAAGCTGGGAGAGTAGAACAAATCCTTAGTAAATGGTTAAATTAAAGAGTTGCTGCTTAAAGTAGTGAGCTGGCAGAATCATTACTGTGCTGGGCAACATGCTTAGCAGCATCTCCTCTGTCTTCATGTTTTGAGTTCAAATTCCACCAAGGTCGACTTTGCCTTTCATTCTTTAGGGTGGGGGTCGATAAGATAAGTACCATTTGAACACCAAGGTCGTTGTAATTGACTTAACCCCTCCCCTAAATTGCTGGCCTTGTGCCAAAATTTGAAACCAAATTGAAGAGTTGCTGCATGGTTGGAGTGGTTATAGCTGCACCCAGCTAGTTATACTGGCTGCATAGATGACAGATGAATCAAAGATATGCTATAGTGTGAGACAAAAGTACTCAGAAATTTCCCAATAGTATCAATCAAGGATGCTTGGCACTCACCAGAAGTTGCTGCTTGTTGAAAGATGCTGACACTGCAGAGGACAGCTGATGAAGAGTATGTCCTACACTACAAGTTATTTATAATACAGAATAATACACTGTGTGACACAATTTTGGGCCATGGGTAACAGCTGTTATTTCTTATTTGCTTACCTGTGGAGAGTATGAAAAATATTTCCTTCAAACTTTGTTTTTGTTACATTTATCCAAATCCTAAATAATCCCTCTCAAAACATGCTCCCCCACTACTCCAGCTCATGATCAGAGAAGCGCATATTGTTGGCTACTAAGGGCATGCTTAAATGGTTATGGTCAAGCAACTAACAAGCAAATTTGTGGTATTGAGCAGAATATCTACTGCTTCCGTAAATCAGCACTGAATTTGTAATGGAAAGTAGGTCAGTTTCAAAGTATTGATATCCAGGTTACAAAAGCAAAATTTGAAGGGGATAGTAGTCATTTCTTTTGATTTCTAGATAGAAGCAAATAGGAAATAATACTTACTGACCAAAGACCAAAAAACTTAGAAACTTAATGATTTGTACTTTAAATGAACATATCTTATAAATATATTTGTTTAAATGTGTAGTATATAAACATGCAGGCATAAATAGTCTCACACACTCACACACACAGAGCAAACAAGCAAGAAATTGAAGTATTGAAGTATATACATTAAGAAAAAGAACAGAAAGTAGTTAATAGATTCCTCACGACATTCCTGTCCAATCCATTAGAGACTAGCTCAGATTGTTCAATTTAATCTTATTTGATGAAAACTTTACTGAAGAAAATTGATGGTAAAAACAGCAACAACAAAATCTTAATGAAATATCAAAATTTACATCAGGGTTTAATAATTTTTGTTCTTGTTTTAACTTTTATATTTTATTTAATTAATATATATATAGACACCCACACACACACAAAAACAGATAGATACACATTCACACACACACACACACACACACACACACACACACACACACACATATATATATATATATATATATATATATATATATATATATATATATATATATATACTTATATACATGCTTAGACACATATACATGTGTATGTACATATATATATGTGTATATATATATATACATACTCCCACATACAAACATATATTGTATTATTCTAGTGGGTGTTTAAAGTTAATTTTGTTTCCATTGTTTTTTGCTGTTCAGTTATTTTTTTTTCTCTTTTAGTTGTTTTTATTTTTTTTTTCACCCATTTCATTTGTTTCAGTATTTTGTGTCAGGTTTCAAATCCTTTTACATCAATTAGTTTAATTTTCACACAGCCATAATTTTTTTGTTTGTGTGCATGTGTGTGTAAATGTTTGTATGTATATGTCTACATGATTGTCTCTACTTAATGTTTTTGGTTGTTATAATCGTTGTTGCTTAACACTATTGTATATCTCTAAAGTTTCTCTATAGCACTAGAGATTGCTGTTTTCCTTATTTTCAATTAGGTTTCATAAAGTATTTTCTGTCACATACATACATATATGCAAACATACATATATACACACACAAACAGTGATAATTACATATAGATATATCTATTCCCTGTGGCCATTTCAAAATCACTTTTAATTACATTATGAGCTGTCATCACCTAATATAAAATATATATACTCTTATGTATACATAAATAGATATTGTGTATAAGTAGGTGTTTGTGGGGATTGTGTGTATGCATATTTATAATAATGTATGTGTAAATGCATACATATGTATCTGTGTGTGTGTGTATAAATATATATATATATATTTATATATACATATATATTATATATATACTATATATATGTGTGTGTGTGTTTGTATATGAATGCATGTACATATATGTGTATACATGTACGTATGTGTGTGTGTGTGTGTGTGTGTATTATATATTATATATACATACATAGAGAGAGAGAGTTACAGGCTATATGTGTATATCTAGTATATTTACAGAAATTTTAACAAAATAAATTACATGCTTAAGTGTGTGTGTGTGTGTGTGTGTATAATCGTAAAAAGAATATGAAGTACATTTGTACTGTCGTTTCTTTTACATTTTTTTATATATTTAAAATGTTAGATTAATCTATATTTTTAGGTTTGTTTTTCTCTCTTTATTTCTATATTGATTATTTTATTCTTTTATTTAACATGTTAGCTGCTTTGATATTTAGTTTAAAACATTATTGCAGTAAATTACACCACTAATTATGCAAATAAGTCTGATTAACTTCTACTTAATAACCCACAGTTCTAAATTTATATTTTTTTTTGTTTTCTTTCCTATTTTTCTACCAGTTTTAACTATTTACAATAATCATAAATCTGTCAATGAACCATTAAAAATTAAAAAAAGAAAACTAGATTTATTACTTATATATTAGTTAATGGAAATGAGGGATTGTGGGTAGGAAAACTTGAATGCTGAATGGCTGCAGGGTTATCAGCAGCAGTAACAACATTTAGCATCCGTATTATGTGCAAAAATGGATTGGACAGTTTGACAGGATCTAACATGCCTAAGGACTGTATTCAGTTTCAATGCCAATTTTGGCAAAGTCTCTGCAACTAAATGCCCTTCTTAATGCCAACCACTTTATAGGGTATACTGGGTGCGTTTATTATGGCAGCAGCTCTATTGAGGTCACCAAGGACATTGCAGAACAAGACTTCTTCACAGATTTGGGGTACAGTATTGAGGCAGATGGCTTTTTGCCATGTGTCAAGAGACTAAAACAAGAGTTCTCAACTATTCTTTATCTATGGATCCCATTGATTACTATTTTGTTCTGGTTGACCCCCCATAGCCATTTGATGTCTATAAACTAGTTTTAGAGAAACTTCTTTCAAACTTCCTATTTTGTTTTTTACACATTAACTTGTGTGGGTTGAACTATGTAAAATGTTAGAGAAAGAAACATAGCTGTTTCTTGCAATACATACCAATACATACATATCCAACAAAACTTTTTCAGGGCCCCTTAAAATACTATCTTATTATTTTGTTGTATGGACCCCCAAAAATCTTATATGGACCCTCAGGAGCCATATAGACCCTGGTTTAGAACCACTAGGTTAAAGGATGATAGAGGAACAGGTGTCTTGTTGTACAGGAGATATGTGGTTACTCCAGCAGGATGATGAAGTGCCAGGTTAAACCTTTAATATACAAGGAGGTGATAAAGAAGACAGTAAAGGGATTTAGTATCAAGGATAGCTCTGTTGGTATGTTCACAAGTGTGTAAAATGAGAGTGACAGAGATGATGATAGAAGAGAATGCCATGAATGGTGAACATGAGTGGAGATGTGGACAATGATGACGGCAAGATAGTGAATCTCAAAACCTTTATTTGAATGGCTGGTAAACCCCTAACCCAACATGTCTTAAACAAACAAGGGGTGTCACAGAATGGTCAAAGATAAGGGCTTTGAGTCCACATCCCCAAAATTCTCACAGTGGCTTGTGCATTATAGTCTAGAAGCAACAGATATATATATATACATGTGTGTATGTATGTCTCTTCTATTTCTTAATTATTATAAATCTTCCACTGCAAAGAGAGCTGGTTTCCAACAAAGATACAAGGTTCCATCTTTGGGATGTAGTTAACACAGACAAATTCACATTTGGAACTTGAGAAAAGTCTTGCATATTTTTACTGCTTCACTCACAGATTGCACTTGTAATGTACGAATCAGCCGGTCAATTTCTTTTTCTGAAAATCCCAGTTTATCCAGATTCTCCTTTAAGCATTTACTAACAAAACCTAGTGCTCTGATTATTATTGGTATGAATATGAATTCATAGTCTTGATATAGAAGCTGGAGGTTTTGAAGCAGTTGTCCATAGGTATCGTCTTTTTCTTTGATTTTCAAAGAGATATTTATATCTGCAGAGGAGTTAACCTCTATGATGGTACATACCTTTGCTCCTCTGTCCCAAACAACAATATCCGGTCTGTTATGCTTATATTTGACAGAAATTTTGATGAGAATATCCCACCAGTATTCCTTGAGTTGGTATTTATGAATGTATTCCATAACAGAAGGATTTTCTAAGTTTACTTCAGGACAGTCATTTTTACGGATGGCATTGTAAATTGCTTTAGCAATATATACGTATGTATATATATATATGTATGTACGTTCATATGTATGTATGTATGTGACTGTTCAGTTTTATTTCAGGATTTCAGGCCAATAGAGAAAGAGCCAGTTTCTAGCATAGATCCAGGGCGCCTTTATTGGAATTTCACCATCAACAACAGGGTATTTTTGTATGTATGTATGTATGCATGTATGTATGTACGCATGTATAGTCATTGGTAGAAAAGTGAAAAAGAGAGTGTGCAAACTGATGGTGGGAATCCCTAGCTGACAAGAGATTATATACAAGGAAGTTGGAGTGGTACCTTTCAGTAAGATCATGAAAGATGTTAGATGAGTGTGTGCATGTGTGTGTGCATGTTTAGATTTTTTGCTACACAGTGATACTTCTTAATATTCCTAGTCAACAAATCATCCAGTAACTCTGCACTTTGAAAATTGTCTTGAACAAAATATCTTTTTTCTTAAAAATCAGGCTAGTGTCAGGAAGAAGGACTTCCAGCAAGATAAAAGTGTCTCATTATATATATATATATATATATATATATATATACATATATATATGCTGGTGAAGAAGATTGGGTGTTAAATGAATATATCAAAGAAATATTTCTATATAGGAGCAAATGAAACCTAAAAATGGCAAAAGAAACCTAAAAATGCAAGGAATTAGCACAAGATTTATGTATACAAATATATATGAGTATGTGTGTGTGTGTGTGTATGCATGTGCACACACGTGTGTGCAGGCATATATGTGTGTATATGAGTGTATGTATATGGGGGCAAAAGGAACTTTCCAAGGCACAAGATAAATGCATATGCATGCAAATTTCTATAAAAATATATCGTGTGTATAAATATATAGACATATATATATATATACACACACACACACGTTGTATATGTCCGTGTGTGTGTGTGTGTTAATGTATACACAACCACTTATGTAAAAGCTTTTCATTGCATACCAAGTCTCCATAAAGTATGGTCACAGAAATTTGTTGCATTGTCCTGTAATGAAAGCCCTCTCTGCTATTTCAACAGACTTCAGCTGCATGCAAACAATAAACTCATTAGTGCAGAAAGTGCATTGCAAGGAATTAGCACAATTTTCAAGCTTCCTGCAATTGTTGTCCATAGGATTTCAATTGTTCCTGACACAGAGTCGGAAGATTTATGGTTAAAATGCCAAAGCTGTTATTACTAGAATTTCTTTGGTAAAAGGAAAGACACTGGCTGGTTACAGAATTCACAACACAATACTACATGTTAGATAATGTGTAAAAGTGAGTGAGAGAGATGAGGTAGGGCAAGGAGTGCTAAATAGAAAATGATAAAGGGGTTGAAGGAGAAGAAGTAGAAGACCAAACAATTTAAAGGGATATAAAAATAAATGGCAAATATACAGAAACCATGGAAACTCAAACATGAAATATATGCAAAAATATATATAATTAAATAAATTCCTTATGTACGGATAAAAGCCAATTGTTAAAAGTAAAGTGTTTGTGAATAACATCCATCATAGGATATTACTGATATTATTTTATTAACCTTAAAGGGTTTGAACTGAGAAATACATTAGAGAGTTGAGTTTTGTATTTTTATATTCCAAGATCAAATCTTGGCAGGATCATTACAGTTTATTGTGCTTGAGTTGATTACATAAGTACAGGTTATTTAGTGGTTTTACTTTAATTTAATCAATTATATCTTTTCTTTTTAGCTTGTGAACTAATCTTAAAATTTTTTTATATGGTTCTCACTACTCTAGTTCCTCGCATTGCAAATTTCTTTCTAAATCTAATGGGTAATTATCAAAATTTCCCTTTTAAATTTACTTCTTATTATTTACAATATTTTCATCCTCCCAATCAATCATATCTGCATGCTAGAAACATCATAAAATTCCATGATCTGGGAACACTTGACTAGTGACAAATTCCTCTATTGCATTCAGTTGCTCAGTCTTCAATGTGAAACTCATAAAAACTGGTGAAAAGAAACAAAGGTACTTGTGTAGAGCTCATTTTCTTTTCTTTAGCACCTCACTGCTACCATGTTATATTTTGTCTTGTTCTAATGTTGAGCATTATAAGAATTTACTAGCTTAACCTTATAGTGTTTGCATTAATACCTTTCTCGAATCACTACGACCACTATTGTATCCTTCCCTCTCTTCCTTTCTTCATTTTGTCATCGGGTAATGCTTCATTAGAATAATATAGTACCTAACAGACCACACTGCTTCTTTTAATAATATTGGCAAATAAAAATGCTTTTCTATAAGGGGGAAGTGGACTTTGTTAGAAAGTAGAGTATGCTGGAATATATGCTACTTTCCAGCAGAACAAAGACTGTGGTAAGGACTATACTGCCACCTTGTAAGTGTCTCTTATAACTCCCTTTTAGTGGTATTTCAAGCAAATCAATGCAAAAGGTTTACTAGCATATAGAAAGATTTTTGTAATTTTCATATCGTTAAGTAAAATATTCACTTATTAAAAACATTGTGTGTTTAGTAAACGCTGTAATCAGGAATGCATGATTGTGTGTGATAACTGTAAGAATTCATTGGAATATTTCAATCAACTCTTTTCATCAACTGATATCTAGTCAGGTTAATAAGTATTTATATTCTAGGTAGATAATTCTTTAAAACATTGATGAGGATTCTTCTGTAACAGAAGGTGAAACATGCAGCACTACAGTACATGTCCCACTACCCCCAAATGCCTCAATATCAAGTCAACAAAGACCATCTGGCTCAGTTCTCTTGATGCCTGAGAATATTTATTGGTTCATTAAAGCTGGCTCAAAGAAAAGAAAAAAAAAAGGAAGAGAAGAATGAAACCTGAGGAAACAAGAGTCTTTACTGGTATACCCAAGTGATTTGAAATCCCACAGCAGACCAGTCATCCAGGAGCAAAAGAAACCTAAAAATGGCACAGGAAACTGAAATTGAAGAGGATGATATTTCACTAAGTGTCATATTTGAAAAGGAGGAACCATTTGACAGTAAGCAAGCTGCAAACAACTAAGAATGTATAAATGCTTCAAATGCACAGGAAGAGCCCTATGTTTTCTTGTTTTGTCTGTCTTGAAACATACTCTAAGTAGATTTTTCACAACCTAAATTCACAAGGCTGACTGATATTCAAATTTGCATACATAAAAACGAGAATATTGTATTAATTGTGATAACTCTGTACTATGATGAGAAAATACTGTTTTACCAGCAGAAACTTATTTCCTGTTGATATATCAGTCTAGAAGCCAGAATATACACAAGGAAATGTTATAAACCAATAAGTCTTATTTATAGCTGACAAAACCATGATGGTAAATGCAATAAAGTCTAGCTATAAAACCTAGATAAAGTCACTGGTTTTGATAATTGAAATAATACCAACATAACTCTTGGACTGTCCTATAATTACTGGTACGAGGCAGTATCAAAACGTTAATGGACTAGTTCTGTAGTACACCAACCAATGGCAGTGCACAGTGAGAGCTAGTAGTTAACTTCATGAGGCAATGTGCCAAGTGACATCACTTCATGAGTTGTGAAATTTGTGTTTCTGTGATCACATGTATGCTGTAGTCTGCAATTTTGTCATGGACATTTCATCAAAATTTGTCAAGATCTCCATCAACATGCCACTGATGACTCATCTTTCATGTTGAGGATCATCACCAGTGATGAGGGTTGAGTCTACAGCTGTCACAATGGAAGAAGCGTTCATCTCCACAACCAAAGTAGGCAAAACAGAGCTGCAGCTTAAAGAGCGTGCTCACCATATTTGTTTTTTGACATCCATAGTATTGTGCTTTGAGAATTCATTCCCCAGGGTCAGACTACTAATCAAGAGTTCTACTGTGATGTTCTGAAGCATCTCAGCAAAAGCAACTGAATTTGTGGAGCACAAAGAATTGGATTCTTCCAGAGCTCTCCTCACTTGAGAGTTTCTCACCAAAAACAACATAGTATTGCTTCCTCACATGCTGTGTTTGCCAGATTTAGCACCTGTAGACTTCCATCTCCTCTCCAAGAAAAAAATGCAGCTCAAAGGTTATCATTTTAGCACTTGTCAAAATCCAAAGTGAATTACAGAAGGTCCTCAACTTGCTTATGGAAAATGATTTCCAGGCCGGATTCCAAAAGTGGCAGGAACACTAGGTATTGCTGTGCAAGGTGACTATTTTGAAGGAGATGATGTTAAAAATTAGGTAAATAAGTTATTTTTTTATTAAACATAAGTGTTCCAGAAACTTTTTGATATTGCCTCGTATGTTCCAACATTCCCCCATAGCAGGTTTTAAATTATTTAGTTGAGTGCATTAGAATATTTAGACATGCATCACAAAAATTCATTTCATCTAGAATCTTACAAAACCTCTTCTATTTGTTGATGTTTATATAGATATGTATATATATCTATATAGTAGATGATGTAGTAGACTTATCAAGATGGCTATATGTTGACACTAAGCATATGTTCCCATATA
Source organism: Octopus bimaculoides (assembly GCF_046866305.1). NCBI lineage: Eukaryota > Metazoa > Mollusca > Cephalopoda > Octopoda > Octopodidae > Octopus > Octopus bimaculoides. The sequence continues at coordinate 68,329,300 of NC_142937.1, read as the reverse complement.
ATCTCCACAGATAGCAACAGTAATAGTTTATAAGTGGCTCAGAGACTTATATTTTGGAGAAGTGTGGGGGCAGATAGTTTCTTTGATTAACCTTGATAAATGACTGATATTATTTCATTGACCCCCAGAAGAATGATAAACAGCATTAACTTTGATAGGATTTGAACTTAGAAAATAAATATATGTAATTATCTAGAACAAGACACTTACTGTAACCAACCATCAACCCATGAGTACAAACAGTTGTCATCTCTGTCCTGCTATTTACCCCATGGGACATCAATGGTAGATTTGCCAGAGTTAGAAATAGTACCTAAATCTTAAATCACACCCTCTTAAACAAATACGAACAGATTGCAAAATGAAATTCTTGCTATAGAAACAGATGGGATAGACATGGCTGGAATGAGTGTCTTTGATTCTACATCTGCTTTATCAGGGCTGACCTGGGGCTAAAGAACAACAACATCAATAATTATGGTTTCAAATTTTGGGACAAGGCCAGCAAGTTCAGAAGAAAGGGTCACTCAATTACATCCAACCTGGTTTTCAACTGGTACTTATTTTATTGACCCTGAAAGGATGATAGGCAAAGTTGACCTTGGCAGAATTTGAACTCAGAATGTTTAGACAGATGAAATGTTGCTAAGAATTTTGCCCAATGTGCTAATGATTCTGCCAGCTCACCACCTTCAACAACATAAATAATAATAAAGACAATGATATTTATTGTGTAGAAAGTGGTAATCCAGTCAACCTTCAAGCAGTAAATTACTGGTACTTGTTTTATACACTGAATGGGCTGCACGAATGCAGAACATATAACAAAGAAATGTAACTGAATACTGCTGCCTTCCACCACACCTGTGGGGGTAGGCAAGGGTGGAAGATGAGATAAAACTGGATGGTGTTAGATGTTAGGTCTTTATTCCAGTGCTCCTTCCATTTGTGTCACTCAACTAAAAATTTTTTCTATTAATCATAATAATAATTTTCACTCTATCCAATAGCATCTACAGATGTTAGCAACAATGTATGAGGTTCTCTATTGTTAATTCTCACAGTATCAATGCTATGGAAAAAAAAAAGAAAGCAAAGAAGAATATGAAAAAGAACTAAAAGTAAGACCAACAGCAAAACCATCTAAAAAAAAACCTGCTGATGGAGTACCTCCTTTCTTTATACTGACTCCAAATATTAGTTTTCATCTGGCAAGCATCTTCAAACATTATCAGAAATCTAATTATTTTTAACCATGTTACATCCTGTCTTTGAAAGGATACACATTAATTCTTTGCGATGAGTGGCATCTCCATATTTTATCTTTTCCATTTATATTTATTTGATTTTCACTTTTTTTCTTTTTCGCATGTTTAATGGTGG
>NC_142937.1:68210011-68322511 GCF_046866305.1 Octopus bimaculoides | reverse complement strand
GTTTAGAATGCTTTTTATGCATTGATATTGGTGATACATTTCCATCTTCAGTCTCTAGCTCCTTACAATCTTTGCAGCTGAAAGATCTGGCAACTTCTAAAAATCGAGATATCTCTAAATCGCTATGCTCAGCTTTTATAACCCAATAACAGCATGCTTCTTCATTTCTTGAGTAAGCTGAGGGTCTACCATTATTATTTTCTGAAACAAAGATTATATAGAGTTAGCAAAAAATGCAGCAAAACCCCAAAAAGGTATGTCTTCAAATACCTTACGCACCCTGTATATATATATATATATATATATATATATATATATATATATATATACTGATCTAACATCAAGCTGTTAGATCAGGTTATGAAAGTTACAGAGTGGGTCATAGCCCAACTAATTAGGGAGTGAATCAATTTAGATGAGAAGCAGTTTGGGTTCATGCCAGGTAAAAGCACTACTGATGCCTTATTTCTAGTGAGACAGCTGCAGGAGAAATACCTAGCTAAGGATAAACCTCTGAACCTGGCTTTCGTTGACATGGAGAAAGCCTTTGACAGGGTCCCCCGATCCCTTATCTGGTGGCCAATGAGGAAACTTGGGATAGAAGAATGGTTAGTGAGAGCTGTGCGAGCCATGTACAGAGATGCTGCCAGTAAGGTGAGGGTTGGAAATGAGTACAGCAATGAATTCCGGGTAGAGGTAGGGGTCCACCAAGGTTCCGTCCTCAGCCCCCTCTTATTTATCATAGTCCTCCAGGCAATCACAGAGGAGTTCAAGACAGGTTGCCCCTGGGAGCTCCTCTATGCTGATGACCTTGCACCAATTGCGCAGTCACTATCAGAACTAGAGAAGTTTCAGGTGTGGAAGCAAGGTCTAGAATTGATGGGCCTTAGAGTCAACCTAGCTAAAACCAAAATCCTAATAAGTAGGAAGGTAGATAAAACACAAACCCCTTCAGGTAGATGGCCCTGCTCAGTATGTAGAAAAGGAGCAGGTAGTAACTCTATAAGATGTACCAGGTGCAAGCTATGGACACATAAGAGGTGCAGCAACATCAAAGGCAGGTTAACTAGCAAGTTAGTTTTTGTTTGTGGCAGATGTTCAGGTGCAATAAAGACTGTAAACAAACAGGAAATAACTTCTATCTCATTCCAGGGTGAAAAACTAGAGGTAGTCGATAGCTTCCGCTATCTGGGCGACCAAGTTAGTAGTGGGGGTGGGTGCGCTGAAAGTGTAGCTGCTAGAATAAGAATAGCCTGGGCAAAGTTTAGAGAGCCCTTACCCCTACTGGCGACAAAGGCACTCTCACTCAGAGTAAAAGGCAGACTGTATGCGTATGAACAGCCATGCTACATGGCAGTGAAACATGGGCTGTAACTGCTGAGGACATACGTAAGCTCGCAAGGAATGAAGCCAGTATGCTCCGTTGGATGTGTAATGTCAATGTGAATACCCGTCAGAGTGTAAGTATCTTGAGAGAAAAGCTGAACATTAGAAGCATCAGTTGTGGTGTGGAAGAGAGACGATTGCGCTGGTATGGACATGTGGTGAGAATGGATGAGGATAGCTGCGTGAAAAAGTGCCACACCCTAACAGTTGAGGGAACCCGTGGAAGAGGTAGGCCCAGGAAGACCTGGGCTGAGGTGGTGAGGCAAGACCTTCGTACATTGGGCCTCACCGAGGCGATGACTACTGACCGAGACCTTTGGAAATGTGCTGTGCATGAGAAGACCCGGCAAGCCAAGTAAGATCGTTGCCAGTGCCCCTGGACTGGCTCTTGTGCGGGTGGCACATGAGATACACCATTTTGAGCGTGGCCGTTGCCAGTACCGCCTGACTGGCTCCTGTAGGATTTTCAAGATAATAACAATGATCTGTGTGTGCTTGTATATAAAATGTGCATAGTCTAGTGGTTAGTGTGTTGAACTCGAGATCTTGCAATTATGATTTTGATTCCTGGACCAGGCAGTATATTGTGCTCTTGAGCCAAATGCTCTATTTCACTCAGATATAAATGAGAAACCTTGCAATGGACTGGTATCCTGTTCAGGAGAAGGTTGTGATCTCAGTCACTTATATGCCATGGTAACCATTCCTAGGAGTCTAGGGACAGTAATGTCCAGGAATAGATGATGATGATGCATAGAAACACACCTTTAATCAGTCTGTCTGTTGTGACTGTTAAAATGAAACAACAGGATTTATAATTTTCAAACGTCAATCAATATCTTCTAGTTACTGTCCCCAACTGCAAGCATCAATGTTCAGATTTATGTCATATTCAACAACATCATTGTATCTACTACCCTAATTTCTTATGCCATTAAGCAACAATCTGTTGAGTGTTTGCCTTGTAAGGTGGATTTTCATTTTCATAAATACACACAAGCAAATATGCGCGCGTGCACACACACACACACAAGGGGGTAGTAAAAAAAAAATATACAGGAGGAGAAACAATTAAGATTTTATTCAATGTAATCCCCTCTCAGATTCACATTTATTACACGTGGTTCTTCAGTTTTACTAAGCCCTGTAAATGACCTCAGAATGTTGGGCCCCCCCAACCAGGCCCTTTGCAATGCCCTTAAAGCCAGGAAGTTTTCAGCACCTCCTTGTACACACACATAATTATAATCAAGGAGAATGGAGCAAACTTTAGGATTAGATCAAGGCTTACTACCCAAATTGTGTGTGTGTGTGTATGCCAAGATGGAAAACAGATATTAAATAATGATGGTTTCAGATTTTCTACCACTATTTATTATTGTTACTAAGTAACATATATATCTTTATCACCACACACACACACATATACTTACTTGGATGAAACAATGAAAGAGGAGGAGAGAGATAAAACAGATAGAAAATGGTGAAGAGGAGAGAAAGGATGAGAGAGAAAACAGTATAGAGTAGAGTTGCATCACGGAGATTAAGATAAACTTACTTGGAAATGTGTGGTGTTCAGTCAAATAATAATATAAATAATATATATATATATATATAAATATATATATATATGAGCATATATGGGTACAGGACATCACCAAATACAGAAACACATAAAATTTGGGATTTATAGAGAGTCAAAGTTGGGAACAAAAACAGGATAGTGGAGACATACAAGGAAACCGAACAAAGTCTCCACTGTCCTGTTTTTGTTCCCAACTTTGACTCCCCTTAAATCCCAAATTTTATTTTGGTACTTATGGGAGCAACTATCTTTGAAGACTCATATTGTCATTCAGTTTTCGAAATAAGGAGGAGATAAACAGCCAACAACTGTTGAAGGGTTGTTCGTTATGTTTCTTGTCCTGTTTTTCATTTGTTTCTCTCATTTGCGTATTGAACAGATTTGTTTCTGTATTTCATGTTGTTTACTGTTGGTGACACCCTGTACCCATATATGCATATATATTATTTATATTATTTGATTGACCACTATGCATTCGTTTCCAAGTAATTTTATCTTAATCTTTTTGATGTGACTCTACTCTATACTGTTTTCTTCCACATCATTTTCTCTCTCATCCTTTCTCTAATTCTCTTTTTCCCCTCTTCATCGTTTTCTCTCTCTCTTCTCCTCTTTCTCCTTTTATCTTTCTTGTTGCTCACATGTGAGCACCATCCCTCTTTCTTTTCTTTCAGGACTGTCCTAAGGACTGGATGTATCCTATCTCTTTCTTCTGTCTTTTCTCTTATCAAAGAAAATATTTCTCCAGCATTCGCTATTTTACCTTCATTCTCGTCTAATGACTCTTCATGTTTGCTTTCATTTGGTTTACTTGTATGTCTCCACTGTCATGTTTTTGTTCCCAACTTTGACTCTCCATAAATCCCAAATTTTATTTTGGTATTTGTGGGAGAAAGTGTCTTTGAAGACTCATATTGTCATTCAGTGTTCGAAATGAGGAGTAGATAGACAGCCGACAACTGATGAAGGGCCATTCTTTGTGTTACTTGTTCTGTTTTACATTTGTTTCTCTCGTTGTTTGCATTTTCAACTCATATATTCTGGTATTTCATGTTGTTCACTGTTGGTGACATCCTGTACCCATATATGCATATGTATATATATACATATATATATATATATATATACCGGAGTAAGCACATGTAATGTGCAACAAGGTGGAAAAAAGAGTACTCAAATACCAGAGATAGAGTAATATGCTTTATTTAAAAGCAGCAGAAATATAACAAAAAAACCGTTACTCTGAGTTTCAAGTTCCCATTCATCAGACAGTTTTGTTAGAAATGGAGAAAGGATAACAATGCAATCGAAAGTAATATAAAATTTAAAACATGGATTCGTTGTTTCAAATAAGGGCCATGGATTGGTCGTTTCAATTAACGGTCAATGATGCGTAATTCACAGACCAAATGAATTTAATACAGATTCATCCTATTAAAAAAATATCGAAGAAACCCTTAAATAGAAAAATGGGCTCCAAATACATATTATAGATAATTAATTATATTCGAATTAACGCATTAAAATCAAATCAGTAGAATAAAGTATACGCTGCATTCAAAATAAAAATTACAATAGCGTGTATGTATACAAGGCTATCCACAACATATATATATATCTATATATAAATATATACATCGAAATACACAGCTGCATACGCACAGACAATCTACGTATATAGGCCTATATTCACAAGGCACAGATATATACACAAGTTTGCGCATGGAAAACCTATGCACTGGTAACGACAATTGTATCTTAATCTATGGAGTGGAGGGGTAAAGAGTAACGTATTTATAATAACGTTAAATATGGGAAAGGGGGTGGCGGGGGGAATGTAGTTGTCATAAAAAAGGAAAAGGAGAAAGAAAGAGAATAAAGAAAGAAAGAAAGAAAGAAAGAAAGAAAGAGAAAAAAAGAAAGATAGCAAAGGAAGATGTGCCGAAACTGGCAGCTGGAGGAAGTTCGCTTTCTTGTACAAGCATGGAACCTGGCCAAAGGATCATCAGCAAATAATCTAATAGCCAAAAGCCTGGATAGGTACAATTTCCACAGGTCAATGGCTCAAATTGATCGAAAGAAACTGGAGGTCATTCGCTCCTACGAGATCGTGAAACCACACCTTGACCTCCTAGAAGGCATTATGAGAGACACAGACACAAAAAAGGACAGTGAAGACCCTGCACACTGTGCTCAGGCTCAAGAGGACCAAATGGACCACCGAGACAAGGCAAATGCCACCAGTGCTGTAGCCACTGCTGAGGGCTGCAATGGCCATGGTGAATACAGCCAACGCAGCACCACACCAAGCGACAGAGACAGGAGAGCAGACAAGAAAACGGTGAACACAAACACAAACAGGCTTCAAGCCCAAGCACGTCATACAGAGAAAAAGAAACAGATCTGTAAATTCTACCTAAATGGTACCTGCTGGCACGGGGAAAAGGGGCGAAACTGCAAATTTGCCCACCCCAAACACCACCAGCTAAACAAGGTAGATAACCACTTAAAACAATAAGTGGGAGCGCAGAAAAGGGAGACCAGAAAGCTTAACCCTACATACACATAATCCACTGAATACCAACAGGACTCACAAAGAGAGAAGTCCGTATATTCCTTCTGCTCCCAAAAAAAGGCTATATGCAGAGGCTGTACGAACTGCAGTAGCTGAGCAGCAAGCTTTTTTAAGCATGGCCCAGAAAATGGTACAACAGTTAACGTGGATGCAGAGGGTACAGAGTCAACACCACATGAACCATTATCCAAGACCACCACAGATGATGGATCAGGGATGGCCACCGCTAACACCAGGAACCCCTGCACAGATATCACACCCATATTCCTACTGAATATCCGGGGCCTATTACGAACAGGCGGCAAAGACAAGTTTCTATACTTGAAAGACCTAGTTACATGCAATCAAGCAATATGCATGGTGCTTACTGAAACGCATCTAACACCTAATATAGCAGATACGGAGATAAACATACCAGAGTATGCCGTGCTCCGAACAGACAGGAGGGATAGAAGTCATGGGGGAGTTGCAATGTACATCCGAGAAGATGTCACACCCCTACTACTCCTATCACACTCAAACTCTATCTGTGATACTTTAATAGTACACATAAAACAGATTGATGTAGTTGTATGCTCAACATACTGTCCACCAAATACCGCAAAGTAGGAGGGTAAATTTGAGGACAGCCTCAGACGCATAGAAGAGGTCTTGACAAATCTGAACCAACACATCAATATACTTTTCCTAGGCGACTTTAACCTCCCAAATGTTAAATGGCCTGAAGGTCACATCCTCTCTGGGATGTCACTGCATGAACAAAGCCAGGCAAAGTCTTTGTTAGAACTATCCCACATGCTCTTCATGGAACAAGTGATACTCCAACCAACTAGAGAAAGCAATATTTTAGATCTCTGCTTCACAAACAATGTGAGCCTAATCCATAATGTGAAAATAACGCCCACATCTCTCTCAGATCATAACATTATAGAATTAACTATGTATGGTCCTAGGCAACCCACTGACACCCACCCCACCAGGAGGACTCAAGCAATATCCAACCTGAATTTCCACAGGGCGGACTGGAAGTCAATTCGCAGAGAGATTCGAAATCAAAACTGGCATGACAGCCTTTCTATACAAGACAATGACTTCAAACTAAGTCATTTTATGTCAACTATACAAGACATATGCACCAAATACGTGCCATATAGAAAGACCAGCAAACATGCCAATAGAATTCCTAGAGACAGGAAAATCCTTATGAGACACAGAACAAAGGTCTCAAACCAGTTAAATAGAGAACTGGGGGATAGGAAAAGGGCTAAATTAAAACTAACACTGTTAGAAATAGAAAACAAGATTAAACTCTCCCATGAAAAGGAGAGAGCAGAGAAGGAGAAGAGAGCAGTAGAAAGCATAAAAACAAACCCCAAGGCTTTCTGTAGATTTGCAAAAGAGACTGCTACGGTACAGTATAAGATAGGACCCCTATTCCTGCCTAATGGCTCACTGACTGCGGATCCCACATGGATAAGTGAAGTGCTCAGTGCACAATTCAAGAGTGTCTTCACTTCTCCTCTGAGTCACATGCAGATAAAGAACCCAGCTGATTTCTTTGACAATAGCACTCAGCAGAAAAAGACTGCATCCATTACCTACATTGACATTGAAGAGGAAGATGTAATCGCTGCCATAAATGAAATGAGCTTAAATTCGGCAACTGGCCCCGATGGTTTCCCGGCTGTCCTCTTAAAGTCGTGTAAACAAGAATTAGCAGGACCACTCCGGATACTCTTCCAGAGTTTCCTTGCAAATGGTAAACTTCCCAAAAAGCTGAAGGAAGGCACCATATGTCCTATCCATAAAGGCGGAAGCAGAGCAGAGGCTGGGAACTACAGGCCCATCTCTCTGACTTCACATATTAGCAAAGTCATGGAACGAATTGTCAGAAAGAGATTGATTGCGTTCCTAGAAGAAAATGACTTGCTGAATGAGACCCAGCATGGTTTCCGTCCAGGTAGAAGCTGCCTCACGCAGCTCCTGCAGCATTATGACTGGGTCCTGAAGCAGCTACTTGACCATTCAAATGTTGATGTGATATATCTCGACTTTGCAAAAGCCTTTGACAAAGTTGATCATGGCTTGATATGTCACAAGCTGCGAAACCTTGGCATAACTGGTAAATTAGGAGAATGGCTGCATGACTTCTTGAATGGTAGAAGTCAGACAGTTGCAGCCAATGGAGAACTATCTAGGGAAACACAAATATTGAGCAGTGTTCCGCAAGGAACTGTCCTGGGGCCACTACTGTTCATAGTGGCCCTTCTGGACATGCCCACGGTCACTCGGAGAGCCACTGTCACTAGCTATGCTGATGACACAAAACTATCTCAGGCAATAAAGAATCCTGATGATATTGTAAGCCTACAGAGTGACCTAAATGCAATATATGAGTGGGCAGAGCAAAACAATATGCAGTTCAATGCGGAAGAATTTCAAGTACTGCGCTACAAGGCCACAAGTGCCTCCCAACTGGCATACACAGGACCTGAAATTACTGCAATCCCAGAACCACAAGCCGTGAGAGACCTGGGCATCAACATGTGTAGTGATGCATCATTTCACATGCATATTGTCAAGTTGACAGCAAAGTGCAGACAGCTGGCGGGGTGGATACTGAGGACATTCTGTACAAGGGATCAAAAAGTCATGTTGATTCTATGGAAGACATTTGTCCTGAGCCGCCTAGACTATTGCTCTCAGTTGTGGTCACCACACAGTGGCAAACGGACAGCAGAACTTGAGGCAATTCAGACGCACTATACAAAAAAGATCGCCACAGTCCGGCAGATGAACTACAGGGAGCGACTGCAGGCACTAGGTCTCTACTCCCTGGAATGCAGGCGGGAGAGATATGTAATAATATACATATGGAAAATACTGGAAGGACTGGTGCCAAACTTTGGCAGCAAGTACTACAGGAATGCCCGCACGGGTCGCCACTGCATGGTGCCAAAGGTGCCGTCCACTGCATCTCACATAAGAACAAGATACTGCAGCAGCCTCGGTTTCAGAGGACCTCAGCTCTTCAATGCCCTGCCAAAACATTTGAGAGACCTGCAAGACACGGATGTGGAGGTCTTCAAGACAAAACTCGATGCTTTCCTCTCCACGATACCAGACAAACCAATGGCTCGAAATGAGACACAGTTTAGGGCAACGATGTCAAATTCTCTTATACACCAGATGTGCCATCAAAACTCTTGATCGGACTATATCAGGTGCAGGAGAAGAGCCATGCAAGGAACGTGAAGAGAGCAAAGCATAAAGACAGAAAATCACGGTGGTGCTCCAGCATGACCACAGCCACTTGGCTGAAACCCATAAATAAATAAATAAATAAATAAAAATAATATATATATATATATATATATATATATAAATAATATATATTTTGACAAAGTGGATCATGGTGTGATATGCCACAAACTGCGTGATCTTGGCATAGCTGGAAAACTTGGAGAGTGGTTACATGACTTTCTGAAAGATAGAAGTCATGCAGTAGTGGCTAATGGAGCCACCTCTATGAAAACACAAATAATGAGTGGTGTTCCACAGGGCACTGTCTTGGGACCATTGCTTTTTATAGTCGCACTGTCAGATATGCCTTCAAGTGCCCGGATAGCCACTCTTCCAAGCTACGCAGACGATACAAAAGTTTCGCAGAAAATACAGAACTCCAGTGATGTTGCACACCTGCAGCAGGAATCGGACTCAGTTCACAGATGGGCTGAGGACAATAATATGCAGTTTAATGCTGAAAAATTCCAAACCCTGCGCTACCAACGTCCAAAACTACTGGTCCACAGGGAATTTCAATCCCAGAGCCTAAATGTGTGAGAGACCTGGGTATCGACATGAATGATGATACCTCTTTCCAAGTGCACATTACCAGGATGGCAACAAAGTGCAGACGATTGGCTGGATGGATCCTGAGAACATTCAGAACCAGAGATAAGGAAACCATGATGATCCTCTGGAGGACATTCGTGCTCAGCCGCTTGGATTACTGCTCACAGCTGTGGTCACCCACCAGTCTGAAATTAACAGCAGACCTTGAAGCAATCCAGCGGAGATTCACAAAGAAGATTGTCTCTTTGCAACTGCTCAGCTACTGGGAAAGGCTGAAACAGCTAAGACTACACCCTGGAGAGAAGGCAGGAGAGGTATGCAGTAATATACATCTGGAAGATCCTGGAAGGAATTGTGCCAAATTTTGGCATTGAAGGCTACAGAACGGGATGACACTGCATAGTGCCAAAGATCCCAGCGATGCCATCGTGCTTCAGGACCAGTTACTGCAACAGCTTGGGATTCAGGGGCCCACAGCTTTTTAATATTCTCCCAAAGAGCCTGAGGAATCTGCACAAAGTAGATGTAGGAGTTTTTAAATCAAAGCTGGACCTCTTCCTATCGAGAGTCCCAGATGAACCTACCTCGCAGCAGGAGGTGCAAATGAGGGTTGCTAAATCAAACTCCATTCTTCACGAAGTGCCACATATTGTAAGAGGCTCCCTGTAATAACAGTGTAGCAACATGGTGGTGCATCAGCATGGCCGCAGCTCTAAGCTGAAACTATATAAAAAAAATATATATATATATATAATATAATATAATATATATATATATATATATATATATATATATACATATATATATGATATATATATATACATATATATATATATACATATATATATTATATATATATATACATACACACACAGAGTACTTCAATATTATAGATATTAGATTAGATTAGACATTGGTATCCATGAATGTGACTGTATATGTTTTAAACATAAAAATATGCTTTTGTCCAAAAAACATGCTCTCAGTTTCTTATTGTGTTGCTGTATTAATAATTCCTGAAGAATTGTCAAGCTAACCCAACTATACAGATAAATAAACCCTAATCTACTGAAAATGGGTATTCCCTATAATCGTGAACTTTTCCTTGTTTGGAATATTTTCTTAATGCCCTATGTTTTAAGAGGAATTTTGCTATTATTGCTAGCATGTTGATTGACTGCTTGAAGGTTACTTTGTTGGTTTAAGCTCACAATGTTGAGTAGGTAAAAATCTTATCAATACAGCAGATGTAACAGCAAGAAAAACTGCTTACCAGGTAATATGGTCCAAATTGAAGGAAGGGAACCAGCAGGTATGATATATATAGTATCCAACTTCATAAGGGCCTTATTGACTATACTCACACCTCTAGAACCCTGTGCATGAGATGCATTGTTTTCTTACCAATACAATTTTTTCCAACACTCCTCTCATATAACAACAATAAATAATTGTTACAGTTCATTCACCAATTTTTCTCACTTTACTATTTCAGCTCCATGCTCTGCGTCTCCACCAAATATTGACAATGGTCGGCGAGTTTACATCGGGTGGAAACATGGAGATCGAGCAAAATATATGTGTCTTCAAGGTTTCCGTCTTCGTGGAGACAAATACATGACATGCCAATATGGGCGGTGGAAAGGTTCTAGACCGTACTGTGAAGAAAGTAAGTATCCTTTTCTCATCTCACTTCCCCTCTCTCTCTCTCACGCACACACATTCATGTATACGTGTGTGTGTGTGTGTTGTAAATAAGTTTGCTTCACAACCACATGGCTTGAAATTCAGAGCCAGAGTTGACATTTCAAGCAAATGTCTTTAATGAAACCTCAGATCAACCAAAGATTTGTCAGTGAAATGGAAACTGTGAAGAAGCCTGTTGTATGCATATCTATGAGTGCCACAAATCGACCTCATCATATATAAGCACAGGCATGTGGTTAAGAAGTTTGCTTCCCAACCACATGGTTTGGGTTCTGTCCCACTTCATGGTACTTTGCATAAGTGCCGTGTACTACAGCCCCAGGACAACCAAAGTCCCATGAGTTGATTTGGAGCATGGAAACTGAAAGAAGCCCATCATGTGTGTGTGTGTGTTAATATATATCTATTAATGTCTTTTTGTCTTGATAGCACATGATGGTTGTAAACAAGTGCCACTGTAAATCAAGAGATGCCCATTTTTAATATCCTCTTAAAACATGTCTATGGCAAATACTATCCTGCTATGAAACTACTGAGTTGGCTATGAGCAAGGCATCCTACTATAGAAAATTTGCCTCAAGGAACTCTGTCTAATTTGTGCAACTTTGGAATAGTGAATGTTAAAGCATTTTTATATATATGAAATTATGTAAAAAGCATTGATGTGGGTACTAAAGTCACATACAAAACACCCAGTTCACTTTTTCAGGTGGTTGGTGTTCAGAAGTGCATCCAGTTGTAGAAACCAAGCCAAAACAGACAATGGAGCATTGTATGCCTCTTGGCTGGCCTTGCTAGCTCCTGTGAAGCTGTCCAACGCATACCAGCATGGAAAACAGAATTTCACTGTTGTTGTTGTAGTTATTGTTGCAGCTCAATTGCGTAAAACATTATCAGTATCACATATCATTTGGAAAACATCACTTCAAAGACATATAGTGTAAAATAATACCGAATACCACACCTGGAGGTGGATGTGAGCAGCTGATACCAATATCTCACTGCTTATCAATGCCATGTACTTACGTAGCTTTCAAAATTGTTAGCCTGAAGTACATATATATTTGTATATGTATGTATGTGTGTGTGTGTGTGAGTGAGTGTGTAAAAATTATTCGCTGATTTAGAATTGCATCACAAGTAGAATAAATACAAATCTTATCATTTTCTTAGAGGGGAATATTTGATGGAGATTTACTGCTTACAAGGAAATATAGTTTGAGTTGGTTTAAGTAGAAGGGAAGTTATCAGAGTTTCCATGTACCTTACTGAAATCAGGTGTTACTCACCTCAAAGACACTTGCTAAGGTGCCAAGCAGTATGCCTGTACTTGGAACCATATGATTATGAAGCAAATCTCTTAAACACAGCCATGTCCACACAAAAATAATCTTAAAAGGTAATAAGCCTTTCTACTAAAGGGCAGCACCTGAAATTTTGTGGTTGGGGGCTAGTCTATTACATCAATCCCTGTACTTGACTCAAAAAGATGAAAGGTATTGTTGACCTCAGCAGGATTTGAACTCAGAATGTAATGATAAGGGAAATGAGGCTAAGCATTTCTCTCTGGCATGCTAACAATTCTGCCAGCTTGACATCAAATCTAAAAAAAGTAATGTTAGTAAACAAAAAAATGTAAATGACTGTTTTTATGCATTTAACCCTTTGGAGATATATGTAACTTATACTGTATTTTGTGATGTCAAAGACTGTTTGTGTAAAAAAAAAAAACAACTTTGAGAATTACTAAACATATATGTATGTTTGTATGCATATTTATGTATTTGTTTGCATCTATGTGTGTGTACATCTGTGCATGTTTCACTGCTTCTCTAAAGTTTACAATCCGTATTAATATACCAATGTGTGTGTGTGTGTGCATGCATCTATGTATGTATGTTTGTGTGCATCAGTGTGGAGTTTGCAGTCTGTACAGAACTACAAATGTTGGCACTTGTTGGCATTTCCTGTCAAATCATTGACATTCAATAGCTCTGTCTGTACTTTTAAATCTTACTGGAATATATATATATAAACTTGTACTTGAAAAAATGTTGGTGACAGGAAGAACATCTTGCTGTAAGATCATGCCACAAATAACTTACCATTTAACTTATGGCAAAATAAATATTTCTTCTGTGGAACATTATCACATCAAATAAAATCTGGTACTTTATTAAACTGATTCTGTTAAGTGTGGAATATAATGAATAATTTCTTTTCAAAGCTGAAGCAATTGAAGCAGTGGTATATACATATGCATAACTACACAAATGTGCACATACAAACATATATGCACTCACATTCTAATGCATGCACATACATATGTATGCTCACGACACTTTCAAGCATTCACTCACTCACATTCTCTTGGGTATGCACCCTCTCCTTTTCTCTCCCGTGTGCACTCACTTTCTCACACTCTAAGTGAGAGAGTGTGACATACTTTCACTTGGGAGATGACGGGTGTGCACACACATTAGAGTGCATGCAAGTCTGACTGTATGTGTATGTGAACTGACTGTATGCATGCAAGTCTGTGTGAGTGAGGATGCACGTGAGAGTGCACATATAAGCATGCACCTATATACTCATGTGCATATGAGCATGCATACACATTCAAGCACATATAAACACATTGTCTCTTCTGCTCTCTTCTATTCATTCTATCTCTCACTCATTCTCATCCTATTACTCTCTCGCACTATCACTCTCTAGCTTTCCTGTTTGTTCCTCTTTCATACACCTACTCACCTTCACTTGCTCACTCCTCTATTTCTCTCCCTTTCACTCATTCCTCCTTCTCTCACAGTCTTCCTTTTTTGTCTCACTTTCTTCTCTCTCGTTCCCTCATTCCCTCCCTTGCTGTCTTGTTCTTCCCATTCCTCTCCCTCCATCTTAAAATCTACATCTACCAGATTCCCCTCCAATATTTATTGGCCTGAGTCTAGCTATTTAGTTTGACATTTGTTCAAGAAGTTATACTGTGGGGTTGAGCTTCAAACCTTATGTTTGAGAAGCAAGCTTCTTAACACAGAGGTGCCTGCAGCTAATTTACACACCATTGAAAAAAAAAAAAATTGTTTACTTGTTTCAGTCATGCTGGAGCATGACCTTGAAATGTTTTTTTGAACAATTCGACCTCAATGCTTATTTTTAAGCCTAGTACTTATTTTATCAGTCTCTTTTGCTGCATTTCTATGTTACGGGGATGTAAACACACCAACATCAGTTGGCAAGTGGTGATGGGAGGGCAAACACAGACACAAAGGCACACACACACACACACACATAAATATATATATATATACACACTATGGGCTTCTTTTAGTTTCCGTTTGCCAGATCCACTTATATGGCTTTGATTGGTGTAAGTTTAATTCACACATACAGAGTGCTAGCTGAAGTTTATAGGTTTGTGCTCTAGTTGCTCACAGTTTCAGTTTATTGTTTTGAGGTAATGACTCAAAATTATTGAAGGTGAAATATTTTAATATTTAATTTGACCTGTTTAACTTTTTGTAATTCCTTGCTAATTGATTTTATTTTATTTTTATTTTGCAGTATTCTGTCCTAATCCAGGATCATTGGCAAATGGTAAAATATATAAAAAAGGACATTTAGGAAATTTTGTGTTTAAACCATATATTGTTACTATACGACACGGTGACCGGTTAATGTATGAATGTGAACGTGGCTATGAATTACTTGGTCCAACTGGTGCCACCTGCGTTGATGGCCAATGGAGCCCTGAAGATAGGCCCTTATGCAAACAAAGCTCCCATCCAGCTTTGCAAAAGCTATGGAAGCCCATCGAAGAGGGTCCTTTGAATTATTAAGCCAGATCTGGATTGGAAATTATCACAGAGAGATGCCACATATTATGGAATGGAAACAGGAAAAATTATTTAAAACAAAAATCCATGCTTAGAATGGTGTAGAAACTAAACACATGTAGATAAAGAAATGTACCTTCACATACCATGTCTACCAAGAAGGAGTTAGAAAAGCTGCTCACACAAAACATCATTGAAGGTTTGTTGTGAGCAATGTTTTGGGCCTGGCAAAAAGATTAAGTCACATAATCATATTACTAATATTCTTTGTCTTAATCATATTCTGAACAGTTTTGCAATGGCTGCTTTGTTATGATACAAAGTTGAACAAGGAATTGAAGATTATTTTGCGGTTATAATTGAAATAAAAAAAAATGAGAGTAGACATTACACTCTAAAGTTGGTTAAACAGATAAAAATTAAAAACAAGAAAATTCTCTAAAGAAAGACTGAGATGAGAGTTTCTCAAAAAAAAAAAAATAATAAATAAAAAAATAAAAAACTAGAAATGGTCTCTAAGATAAAAGTGGCTGAATTTGGTATAGATTTTTTTTTTTTTAATGGATTGAAGTTTATTTTATCCAAAATATATATGTGACAAGATTGTTGTAGAATGAAGTTAACTATGGAATATTCAAAAGAATATATTGACAGAAATAAAATGGGTTCTTCCAGATACGATCCTGTGAAGAAGAGCACAACGAAGACGAACCAATTTTTTTTATTAAAAAGATTTACATAGAGAAAGTCAAGCAAAAGAAATGAAACAAAAATTATACAAGAACGCTTGCATGATTCGATATTTGTACGAAATCAATATTTCCTGGTTAAAAGATTTCCAAAGAACTACAAAACATATTGTATTCTTGTGGATGAGATGAAAATCATTGATGTTCTTCTAAAAAAAGAATAAGGATTATGTCAAGGGTGAATAGAACCTAACCACATGTCTTTGGCATCGAATGGTTTGTTCTTTGGTAGAATATACCAGCTCCGTGAAAATTTGGGACTTCAGAAATGTTGAGAAAATCATCTGAATCTGAAACCCACACCCAAACGTGAGAGCTTGCCAAAATGAAAAGAGAATATGGACAAATACGGAAAAAAAAAAAAAAATACATATATATATATATGCGTATATATATATATACATACATTGACTGCAAAATTAATAAAGACATGTGGCCATAATTAATATAAGAAATGGAAGAATCAAAGACAGACGAAATAAACACTCACCTGGAGTTGTCCAAATATCCATTTCTGAACAAAAATAATATCAATCAATAGAAATGCATTTTTTTATGCATCAGTGTGTATGCATGTGTGTGTGTGTGTGTGCATGTATGTGTGTATATATACATACATAACACTTATGTAAATGTACACATGTGTATATATGTTTATGTGTATATTATATACATATGTAACGTTTAAATATACTTGTATGAGTGAGTATATATATATATACACATACACACACATACATGAACTGTGTGTCTGCATTAATACACACACACACTCACATACACACACACATGCATAAGACTACATTTACATGTATTGTTATCCTACACAGACAAACACTATGTTATTTTTTTTTCCTGTCATGCCATTTATATTATTAAAATCATTACACTAACTTCTTACATATAATAACACATATGTAAACATATTGTTAACCCATACACATCACTATTATTTTAACTCTACAAATAATGACTCACTATATCTACCCCCACCACATATGTTTGCACTTAAAGAATTAAGCGGCTAAACGCATGCACACACACACATTGCATACATACACATATATGTATGTGTGGGTACATATATATATATATACACACACACACACTTACACATGTTTATAGCAACAGATGGGAGGAAAAATACTCAATACATGATGTAGAGTATAAGTATTCAGTTGAATCACACACACATGACCTACACAAAGCAAAACGAATTGTGTGTGCATGCACGTACACACACACACACACAAACATATTCTATATAATGGATCATATAAATGAACAGTAGCCAAGTTATTAAATGGATTCTACTTGATTTATTATTATAGCAGAAACACTAATGACATTGTTGGTTTAGAGAGTCGTCGTGTCTCTATATATATATATATATGTATATATATGGGTGTGTGTAGAAATATAAACTTTTGTACACATTTATGGATATATACATATGTATATTTATGTATATTATATATAAATATATGTGTGTGTATGTATTATCCACATTATGGAAGCAATTGCATTCCTGAAAATATTAAAACAAAATTTCATAATGTTAATCTTGTCTCCCATTGACTTTCATATTACAGAATTCCACATTATGGTAACGTTTTCAGGCACATGGCTTTTCCATAATGTGTGAATCGCTTGAGCATGTGTGTGTGTGTATATATATATATATATAAATACACATGCATGTGTGTATATGTGTATTCATGTGTTTGCATATATACATATGTATATAAAGATATGTTTGTATGCATGTATACAAATATGTATATGTGTATATGTATATACACACACATAAGGTAAGAAGAGTGAGAACATGGGAGAACTAAATTTTCATATATACATTGACAGACACACACATGCATATCTGTGTGTGTATATTAGCAATCATAAAATATAGATGCATGTATATGTCCGTATATATTTTGGCATATTCAAACGCACACGCAATATATACCTGACTGTTTACGAAGAAATGAATTATTTGGTAAGATTATAATAGAGCTGGTAATTGAGAAATACAAATATGGGTAAATTATATACACACCTTATTTGTGTGTGTATATATATGTAAGAATATTTATGTATATGTAGTTTTGTGAGTGTGTGGGCATAGGAATGTGCTTAAATGCTTATATGCATACATATATATATATATATATATATATATATATATACATAGATATTTCTATGTATAGACATATGCATACATATGTATATATTTACACATACACACACACACACACACACACACATATATATATATAAACAAATATATGCAAATATATATAGACTGACATATACACTCACACATGTGTATGTATACACACATATTGTCATATATGTATATTTACATTAATAATCATATCTCTAAATATACAAACAGCAATTTCTATGTACATAAAAAAAATAGCCAGACAAATCCACACACATGTTCACATACACAGACACGCACTCACATGCATAGACTGTGTATAAGACAGACAACAATCCTATGCTGTCCGTGCAAAAGGTTTGTCCATTAACTAACTGGTGTCCAAGCACTGTACATCTTTTTTTTTTTTAATATTTCATTAGCCTTTATATTTCTTTCTAATTTTCCCCGTTTCTCTTCTCTCACACCACTACTGTCTTATTGACACATCCTATCGACCTTGCCCCGTTATTTCATTTTCTCAGTTTGTGTGATAGCTAAAAATTTGAAAGAGATAGACAAATACACTGGATTGTTATTTGGGTGTGGCGGGGTGGGCAGACAGATAGTGTTAATCATATATTCCTTCTTTCTTTTACAATTTAAACCTGGAAGTGATGGCGAAAGTTATTGTATGGATCAACTTGCTGATGCTGCTTTAGCTGGGTACATGACATGGATGAAGATAGATGGAGAAGAATGAAAGAGTAGGGGTGTTAAGGAAATAGGGAAAGAATGAATTTTACATATTCATAATTATGAATGGGATATATATATATACACGCACACACATATGTGCTCACTTATATATTTACATATATATTCATATATGTATGTATGTGTATATATACATATATATTTACAAATACATATATTTATGTGTGTGTATATATATATATATATATGCATGGATGAGTATTTACATATATATATATATGAATATGTAAATTATATGATCATACTTATATATAAATATACATATATATACATCAATATATACATTAACACACATTTATACATTTATGTATATATATACATACATTAATATACATGCAATTAATCACATGTATGCATACTCATATATTTATATACATGTATGTTGATACAGACGTTTATATACATAATTCCACATATATGTATATCAATGTATTCATATATATGCAATGTGTATGTGTGCATGTGTGTCTGTAAACATATGCAGCAATTAAATTTTTTTAAACTCATTTGTTTGGGGAGTTTTTATTTTTTGTATTTTCTTTATTTCTTGCCAATATTTCAGTTTTTACCCGGGTATATAATGAAATGTGTACCGAGGCATATATAAAAATGTTTACCTTTTCAGTTTTTTTTCCATTGATTTAATTTTGTATTCTTAAAAATATTTTTCTCTATTAATTCAAATGTGTCTCCTTATTAAAAAAGAAATAACAGGAATATGCTAATTTTCCATTTAATTTACATAATGTTTAGAAATTATTGACTGTTTTTCAGTTCTTTTAAAATTTAAAAAAATAACTTGTGTAATATTTCAATTTAATGAATATAGAGATTTGAAAACTTATAATCATTATTATTATAATCATTATTACTATTGAAATGAAACTGATTATTATTACTAATGTTATTATTATTATTATTATTATTATTTGTCATCATCCTCATATGTTTTTTCTTTATGGAAATTCTATTTTTTTTTCACTTGTTTTAAAAAAATTAATTTTATAATTATATAAATAATTCCATACAAACTGCTTCTATTATATTTTTTATTTCCTATTTGATTTCAGCCATGTGTGTATGTGTGATTAATTCAAGTGTGTTGGTCGAAATGAAGTAATGAGCTAAAAAAAAGTGAATGAGTTCTATTTCTGTGGAGGAGACTGATATTATGAAATTGTATGACAGATTG
Organism: Octopus bimaculoides; assembly: GCF_046866305.1. Taxonomy (NCBI): domain Eukaryota; kingdom Metazoa; phylum Mollusca; class Cephalopoda; order Octopoda; family Octopodidae; genus Octopus; species Octopus bimaculoides. Next base: position 68,302,703 of record NC_142937.1, on the reverse strand, counting down.
TGCTATGTATTGGAATGTGTATTTTCATCTGGTCGGGGAGGGGGGACGAGGGGAAGGTTGACAGAATAAAATGTAAGGGAGATTACTTGCAGAAATAGCATCTGCTTCTCCACTTCTCTTTGGTACCAGTAATTACACATTTCACGTTGCTATATATATATATATATATATATATATGAAACACTTTTTTTTCTGTAAACATTGATTTTCAGAATGCAAACATAATTATTCATCAAAGACAGAAGGCATTTGTGATTTAATGGTTTAGTATTTTAACACAACTTTTAACTGTAGTATCTTACAATGTCCTACAGAGGGTGAACAAAGAGGAGAAGAAGAAAAAGATTGAGGAGTGCAATGGATGCTCAGATATTTTATATATCAGATCTTCAGCTAAACAGCTGTATCTCACTTCACTTACCATACATGACATATTGTATCCAAGCAGGGCCCTGCACTTTGGTCATTTCATTCTACTCATGAGTAAAAATAAGAAAAATAACATGGCTAAATGTATATACTAAGTTGGCTCTTAAGGTTTATGGAATTGGGTGTCTGTATTAGCCATGAGTTTTCTGTATACAACTGTGTAACTCATCACTAATTTCAACTCTACATACTTAGGCAAAAGATTTGCCATCATTTATTCCTTAAGAGCTGAGAATAGCCCACCACCACACCACCACTGAACTGAACTGTTACAATAATTAATCCCTTTCATAGCATCTTAATTGTGACACATTGATGTCTTTAATAGAGGCTACAATTTATTTGTATGTGTGTGTGTGTGTGAATAAAGTTATTAGAAAGCATTTTTGATTGGGTTCTCTATTGTTTAAAAGTAGTTATGACTTCACACCCATTATCTCATCATCACCATCATTTAGTGTCTGTCTCTCATGCAAGATCTGTTAAATCAGAGAATTACTAATGCTACAACACCTGCTTTGGGAGAGTTACTTTGGTTTGATGCCCTTCCTAGTACCAATCATTTTACAGATCAGAGTGTGTTAGGTGGGTTTTTCCGTGACACCGGCATTAGGTCACCTTGCAGCTAGGAAAACTAACGGAATTAAAGTGGTTGTTACTGGAACTGAGGGAGAATATCAGAGGGAGAGAAAGCATAATGATCTTGATGGGGCAGATGAGGGACAATAAAAGTAAGATGAGAAGAACAACTTTATATTTATGAGAGCATGGTAGTGGAAAGAGTAACAAAGTAAATGATATTGGAAGGGAGAACAGCATGGAACCAGGGGAAGGGATTAATGTCAGAGATTATTGAGAGGGAGAGGGACATAATAAGAGTGATAAGATGCAGTGTGTAGGGATGTTCAAGGCTATTCTACATTGTGAGATAAATTATGGACAGTATGTGTGGTTGAAAAGGGACAAAGGAGAGGAAGAACAGACAAAGATGATAAAGAATCCTATTTCTTTAACCCTTTAACATTTAAAACAGCCATATCCAGCCAAAATATTCTACTGGCCATATTCAACCTCTCACACCTACCCTACAATATCACTCTAAAAATAAACAATTATGTCCTCTAAATATTTAAGTTATAAAATAAGGCATGATTAATTCAAAACAATGTGAATAAAAAAGCATTACATTTGCAAGATTTGAATGCTAATGGGTTAACAGAAAGTGAGGGATAGGGTTGTAGGGATAGACCAAAGAGAGAGAGATCGAAGGGAATGTTGAGGGGCAGAGAAACTGTGGAAAGAGGAGAGGGAGCAGGGGGTGAGTGCAGTGGGAGTAATGAGAAAAAGAGAGGTTGGAGGGTACTGTCAAAATAGGGGGAAAGGGTAAGAGCGGTGTGTGAATGCAGAGAAAACATCCTTAATGGAAGAGAGGCCGGAGAGAGAGAGAATCATAGGAGAAAAGACTAGGGAGGCAGTGGGTGACTGTAGTCTTAGAAGGAAAGGTCTGAGACCACCTTAGGTGTATAAGGACTGGTAGTGAGATAAAGACAAAAGTAGATTTGGGGTGCCAGTAGAGGTGACCAGAAGTATATGTGCTGGTTGGTAGAGGGTGATGCTAAAGTGTTTAGATTAGAGGCATGGGTAGTCTAGTGCAGCTTCTTATAGCTGAGCCAATAGAAGGATGGAGTGTTTGTGGATGATGAATCTGTGGTCTGCCCAGATAGTGAAGGATGAAAAGATGAAAGTCATATAGGGGTAAGTAAAGATACAGAGAGGAGGAAGTGTTAGGATGCAAGGACAGGAAAGGTAAAAAAGGTGGGTTTGGCAGGGAAAATAAATATATCTATAGGATGGGCCTTCTGTAGTACCACATATCACCAATGAGCACAGTCCTTTGTCAGCTCTTCCAGGAGATATAGCTTCCTCAAATCAGCCTTCATCATTTCCATCCCTTCCTTGGTCTCACCAGACCTATCTTTAATTGTGGCTACATTGCTAAGTGCATTCCTAAAGAAGAAAGGGTGAATTTTCAGTAATAAAACTTTTTGATTCTTGGCTTGTTTCTCTTTGACAATTTCTGTAGCTCTAAAGAGTGGTTGTTTGGGATGCCCAAATAAGCACCCCCATAATATTCTTTATCCCAAAATCCAAGACTTTTTCAGCTAACTCACACACACACACACATAAGGTATGCATTTACTACAAAAAAAATCATTAATGATGTATCTGAAAAGGGGGACAAGAATGTTAAATAAATCCTAACTACCTCCTTTATATATATAAAATATGTACACAACTGCAAACAATCTATACATGTGTGTGTATGCATATATATATATATATATATATATATATATATATATATATATACACATAGAGAGAGAGAGTGAGAGATAGATAGATATGTACGTGCTTGAAATAAGAAAAATGTGTTTGTGCATAAATATGCATGTGTATGTATATCTATATATGTTTACATATACTTATATAGCTTTATATACAACAAACATATGAAAACATATAAACACTAAATTGGAGGATCAATCATTACATTTTAGTAGGATACATACTTGTTGACTTTTACAAGGAAAGGTTGGCAGTGACTATGAATTTTTTAACAACTTCTTGTCTAATGATGACATGTAAGCCAACACTTGTAGAAAGTATTAAATGCATAAGTATATGTACATGTGTTATATGTGCATGTGTTCATATATGTATGTGTGTGAATCAAGACTACCGTTGGTTTTATGTTAAGAAAAATAGGAAAATACCGAAATAACTTAACAATTTTTCAAGTTGATCTTGGAAAGACATCTTAAGTCATTAACAAAAATTGGAGGATCAATCCTATTTTTCTTAACATAAAACCAATGGGAGCCTTAATGCACAAATAAAGAAGACCAATCCACTAATGTGGTGTTGACCACTCATTTTCGTCATTTGAAATTTACATGTGTATATATATATATATATATATATATAAATATAAATGCTTCACCATGGTCACACACTTTGGGCTAAACCATGAAAGAAATGTGTGTGTGAGTGTATGAGAGAGAGAGAGAGAGAGAGATGTATTTATATAAATATTTTAAAACTCCTGTTGACTGGAGCTTTAATTTTCACCTGACAACTCATTCACAATCAACAGAATATAAAGTGAAATTTCACATCCTAGTTTTAGATACTCATACAGATAGATACACACATATACACCACACACACACACAGACACACATACACATGCATACATACATACAACTGTATAGGATTCATTTCTTAAACTATTCAATACAACAATTATGTATTAAGATATGGCTGATTGACTAATAATGAAAGAACACATAAGTTAGAATTCCATTTGAAAACAAAGAATAAGGAAAAGAAGGAAAGATTTTCTGTAGAACTTCTGTTAAGAATTTCTGATTTTGGTTGGTTGAATATCTGATAATAACAGCCACTGTGTGCAGTGGAGGTGGTGGTGGTGGTGAAAGTGATGAGGGTGGTGATTAGTTGAATGATAAAGTATAGGAAGATGATGATGAATGATAAGCTATAGTAGTGGTGGTGGTGGAGTTGGTTGTGGTGATGTTGATGAAGAATTTGTTGCTAAAGTTTGTAATAGTGCTGTTTGTGGTGATGAACAGGAAGTTGGTGATGCCACTAATGTGTAGGTTTAAGATAATGAAAAAGCTGTATACAGAGTTGGAAGCAGAAGAGGGTGGTAAGTAATCATAAGAAGAGTAACACAAAGTAGACAACAACAACAAACAATAACGAATTTCTAGCAGAAGGTGAACCACAATTACAACAGTTGTAGTTATAATAATGATAATGATTTCTTCTATTGGCCACAAGGCCCCCCCACCCCCAAGACATTGAAGACTTCATCAAAAGACTAAATACAACACACAAAAAGATGATGATAATAATGATAATAATAATAATGGTTTCTGTTTAGAGGAAGAATTAGTCAATTCCATCAAACCCAGTACTTGACTGATACTTTATCAATCTCAAAAGGATGAATGGCAAAGTTGACCTCAGCAAGATTTGAACTCTGAAATAATGATAACATTAATAAAAAATATCAAAGCTAATTTACAAAGATTACGCAATTTTTTTTTTTTTTAAAGGAATGTCACTTATGTGTCTCAGTGTGCAGGGGCCCCTCAGGTCAAAAGGTGAGATGTCTGAATTTCGTTGAATTTAACTGACCAGTCTGACCACTGAATAAAGTACCTGCCTGCCACATGAAAACTCATAATGAAAAGTGACAGATTTGAAAGGACCCCTTCGGGAATGCTGACCTTACCTTCATGAAACAAGTCTTCTGCCTGATATGATTATGCCTAAGCTATGTTTATCAGACCTGAGATAACTTAATCCTGATATCATCATAGATTAGATAAGTGGTGGTGGTGGTGGTGGCAGTGGACAGATAAAATCATTAGAACATTGCAAAACAAATAATAAAAACTCACTGTGGTATTTCTGCTGACTCTTTACATTCTGAGTTCAAATTCTGTTCAAGTCAACTTTGCCTTCCATCTTTCGTCCTCAAGTACTAGGGTCAATACTGACAAACCCTTTCTCCTCAAAAATTACTACCCTTGCACCTAAATTAGCAACAATTACAGAATAAATGAACTTAACACAACCCGAAATAGCATTTCTGTAGAACTATGATTAATAAGGACACAATTTTATTAACTCATGTATAAAGATTAAATCCCATTCTTGTATTTAATATAAACAAACCAATTTTGAAAAACAAGAAAATTTAGCTGAAATTTCAGCACTTTTAAACGTGCCTACCTGCCTTCATTCATTTCCTCTTTGTTTCTCCTTATCTTCTCCTCCAACCACTACCTAACATCAAGACATCAGGCCAACATTTCATTTTTTTTTTTTTCTGTTTTTTAATATATATTTGCCTTCAAAAGGCATACACATATCTAAACAGTTAAAAGGGACAAGCCCCATCCCTTTTGTTATTTTTCATCTTTTTTTTTTATCATTCATTTATACACAAATGACTGACTTATTGCAATTAGGATTTTCTGTGTTTGTAAACAGAGAAAATATCAGAGAATCTTACTATATGGCCTTCATGAAAATAACCATTTGAGTTGAGAAATAACCTACAAATGTGATCACTGCATATCATTGTTATATGTTTCTTACATGGATGTCACATGTGGAAAGGCAAAATTTGATATGGCATTGGAATTTCTTTGTTTACAGCATTGTTATTGCTGTTGTTTTTGTTTTTGTTGTTGTTGTTATTATTATTATTATTAGATGATGATGATAATATCTAATAGTAAATCTTTGTAATTTTGGTGCGAGGCTAGCAATTTTGAGGGAAGGTGACAAGTCAATTACATCAAACCCTCTACTTGACATTTTATTAGATCAACCCTGAAAGGATGAAAGGTAAAGTCAGCAGAATTTGAACTCAGAACATTAAAAAATTTTTTTTTAAATAGAAATGCCACTAACCATTTTGACTGATGACTGGATGATTCTATGAGCTCACAATCTTAATGATATTGATAAAAATAGTGATGATAATAATGATAATGCAAAAAAAAAAAAAAAAAAAACTACCAGAGCTCTAGACTAGTTTTCTTTATACTATTTAATCTTGTCTTTGTCTTTGTCTTTTGAATTCATATCATACTGTACATCAATTTTGCCTATCTCTGAGGTTAATATAATACAAAGATATAAATTGGAATCAGTTTAATTGACTGTACACTTTCACAACAGCATTAGGCTTTGTTCAATAGTAAAAAATCGTTTTAATCAAAAAAGAAAAAAAAATTCATGAAGTAAGCCAGACAAAACCTTTTGTACCGTTTAGTTCCATTTCTTTAATTTTCTGAGTCCAAAATCTCACCTAACGTTAATAATTGATGCAATAAATACTGGAAGTCATTTTCTTCAGTTCTACTTGCCCTCACCATGAACCAGTATAAAAAAAGATATTATCATGCTACTGCTAGTAGTGTTAATAGCTTAGTGTTTGGCAGTCAGCAGTCACAGTAGACTGGTTTCAATCCTCAGCTGAAACCAACTTAATAGTCAATCAATTTAAAATAACATGAGGATGGGATCTCCATAGTTCTCTTCCTTCCTAAGCTTGATCATTTGTTTAAACCCTACTGAGATTAACTTTGCCATTTGTCCTTCTGGGATTGATAAAATAAAGCCCAGTGAAGAACCAATCAAGACTGATCTCTACCCTTCAAAAGTATTGGTTGTTAGCCTTATGCCTAAATCAGAAACTTTTATCGTTGTTAATGTTGCTAAGGTAATGAACTGGCAGAATCATTTGAGTGTCAGAATAAATGCCTAACAGTTTTAATTTTCCAATTCTTGACAGTGAGTTTACATCTTGCAGAGGTTAATTTTGCCTTTCATTCCCACCCCTCTCTTGATAAAAAGCACCACTCAAATATTGGGGTCAAAATAATTGACTAGCATCCTCCCCTCAACATTTTTGACCTTGTGCCTAAATCAAAATCAATTATTATTATTATTATTATTATTACTTTGATTATTATTATTGTTGCTGTTGTTACTATCCAGAGTGGGGGATTAGCAGAGTCAGAAGAGCATTATGAAAGAAAGCTTTATGAAATTTGTTCAAGCTCTTTATATTCTGAGTTAAATTCCTGTAAAGGTCAACTTTATCTTTTGTTCTTCCAGTGTCAAAGCAAAATACCAGTGAAATACTGGAGTCAGTTTAGCTAACTAACTTCCTACACTCAAATTTTTAAGCTTGTGCTTGTGTTAGAATCATCATCATCATTATTATCATTACCACCACTACTACTACTACTAAGGGTGGAGCGTTAGCAAAATAAGTAAGGCGATGATTAAAAAGTGCCATAATTGACTCCTCTGGAGGCAATGGAATAAAGCACCAGTGATATAATGAGGTCAGTTTATTTAACTAACCCCTGACATAAATGTCTGGCCTCAAGCCTGTGTTAGAAACATTATTATTATCATTATTGTTGTTATTATTATTATTATTATTATTATTATTATTATTATTATTATTATTATTATTATTATTATTATTATTACTACTACTACTACTACTACTACTACTACTACTACTACTACTACTACATCTACCACCGCCACTATCTTGGCTTTTATTCTTTCAGATTTTGATTAATCTGAATAAGCCAAAGACTGAATGAAATTAAGCATCTCTGCTCTATTCTTCTACAAAGAAACGATCCTGAGACTAAGAAATTATCATTTGTGTGTAGTAGTTGGATGTGTAGAGCAAACCTGAGAAATGAATGTTTGTTGAATGCAACCAAGAGTAAAAGACTGTCTGTTGTTTAATCTATGAAACAGATGTAAGAGAAGCAGCTGTGGTGGTGGTTATTATTGATAATAGATGGAAGAGTGCATGTTGTGGGGAAAATTGATATGTGATGTTAACAGAAGATAGCTAATGATATTACAGGCTGAAGATCAGACCTTTAAGAAAGCAGAAACCACACAGATGAGATGACATGTGACTGAACATGTGCAAATTTCTTTAATGAGTATTCAACATGGGGAAAAAAAAAGAAAACACACACGCACACAAATCATAAAAATTACAAAAATTATGGTGATGGTGGTGGTGGTTGTTTTTGTGGTGGTGATGGTGGTATCTGAAATGAAGATTAGTGATGGTGGTGGTAGAACAAATCAGACCATCAGTAAAGTGTTAGTTAAAGTGTTATGCAGTATGTAAATGTGTGCAATTTGAAAGTGTGTGTACGTGTGCGTGTTCATAGGAGTGAATAATTGCATTGGTGCAATTTTATGGTTAGAACTGTGTCTTCTTTTGTGAACTGTGTGTGTCTATGTGTGAGTGTGTGTGTGTGTGTGGTGATGGTGGTGGTAGTGGATGTAGTGATGGAGGTGGGGGTCCCTGTATTTCCCGTCTTGCACCCAGCTGGCAGTTAAAATTCTCCAATCAAAGGTGATAGATGACAAATGCCAAGAAATACAAAATAAATAAATAAATGTAAAGGGAAGAGACTAGAGAAGATTTGAAAGACATCTTGAGGTCTTAATAAAAAATAATACTAAAAAAAATAATATTGGTAAAGAAACTTGACCAAGTAACAAGGAATAAGAGATTGGATAGTGAGGAAGTGAGAGGAGAGAATGGAAGAATTAGAGAGAGAGAGAGAGAGAAAGAGAGAGAGAGAAAGAAGGAAAGAGAGCAAGATTTGAACAACATACCAAATTTCACAGCCAATACTTGGCTTCCAAAAAATTAAAGAAAAAAAAAAAAAAAGGCACAGGGCTCTCCTTTCCTTTAAGGAATACCAATATCATTTCACCCATGCTCCTAAGTGCAGGAATGGTTTCTAATTTCATTTCAGAACAGATCTACAAATTGATTCTTCAGTAGAATTTTTTAAGCGTTCATTTGATATTTTTTTTATTTGCCAACATCTCGGGTTTCCTCAAAAGGTGATCAAAATAAATTTTACCTGTCTTTCCCTTCTAAAGGATTTTACTCCTAGTTTCCTTATCAACCGGATATAACATCAATCATTTCAAACACAGGGTATGTGTAAGTATCAAAACTCTCTCCCTCTCCCACCCTCTCTTTCTCTCTTCTATTTTTCCTCTATTCCCACCTCCCTTCCTCTCTCTCATCCACTTTCTATCACTCTCCTTGTGAAATATGCACAGACTGTTTAAAATTATTATTTTGTTTTTTTTTGTTTTTTTTCCCTTTTACTATAACCCAATGCTAACCAGGTATCATTGTGACCTGGCTATGGGTAACTTTCAGCCAACCCCCCACCAACCTCAAGGTCAGAATCTTCTGATGAGTTTTTATAAAAAAAATAAAAGATTTATAAAGTAAAATGAAAAAAAAATAGTGACTTTTTAACAAAGTGTTTTTGTTTTTTTTCCTTGAATTGAACTTTGACCTATTTTTATTTTTCCTTTCAAGTTTACAGTTGTTACTATGGAAACACAACTGCTGTTATGGCAGTTGCAGAAGGCTCAAGATCATAAGCTCAATGGTTCAAATTTCATTGCTATTTGCTGCACTAATCAACAAGACCATAAAAATGCATGGAAATACTGAAAGGTTTCATCTTATATTATAAAAGAGAAGTGGATCTCCACCTGTCTGTTCATCATAGCATCTATATGAAGGAGAGAAAGCAGGGGAGGAATTAAAATATATGTCAATGTATTTTTAGAAGGGAAAGAGAAAAAGTTGCTGTTGAGAGAGAAAAACAGAGAGAGAGAGAGAGAGAGAATGTGTGTGAGTGAAAGATAGATAGAGAGGTAGTGTTGTCACCATAGTAACTAACATGTTATTTTAAGTGCAAGTCTGTCAACACAACACTTCAAAAAAAGGACTATATATATATGTGAGGTGGTATCAAAAGGTTCCTGGACTAGTCATGTTTAAGGAAAAAATTTACCTTAACATCACCTCTTTTGAAATCGTATACACCAGTTGCAGTATTCCTGCCACTTTTGGAATTTGGCTTGAAAGTCATTTTTCATATGCAACTGGAAGACCTGCGATTCATTCTGTTTCTTGACAACAGTGTTAAAATGGTGAACTTTGAGCTGCATTTTCATATTCGAGAAGAGATGAAAGTCTAGCAGTGCTAAATTTGGTGAATAGGTTGGGAGGAAAGTAATACCATGTTGCTTTTGGTGAGAAACTCTGAAGTGAGGAATGCTCAGTGAAGAATCCAATTCTTCACACTCCAAAGATCCAGTTGCTTTCACCAAATCTCCTCTCTCAAACACACTTCAAAACATCACAGTAGAACTCTCAATTGATGGCCTTGCTCTATGGGATGAATTCTTGATGCACAATACCAAATTTCCAGGGGTGACGCTCGTGGTAGATCTTCCAAATCACTCATCACCTTCTTGGGATTTTCTTCCACTTTTGAAGCACCCAAGCCACTTGACACATTACGTACAACACATTGCCTCATTGCTGCAAGCTTGTTAATGCATGCTCAATGTCTCTCTAGCAAACTTCCAAAGTTTAATGCAAAATTTCACTTTCACATTGGCTCTTTGTTCCGGTCCATAACAAAATTGCGGACTACAGCATACACGTGATCGCAATAACATAGGTTTCACAATTTGTGAAGTAAACACAGCAATGTCATTCAGCACACTGCCTCATTAAGGTCACAGCAAGTGCTCACTGCACATACTACCATGTGCTGCCATCTGTTGGTGCGCTACAGAACTAGTCTGGGAACTTTTTGATACTCTCTCATATATAGTTATTTTTTGTTGTGTATGTGTTTCTGCATCTTTCAACATATAGACAATGCAACACAGACTTAAAAAGAGACTATATGTACATATATAAATTTTATATATGTAGTTAGTTGTTTTGGTTGTTTTGCGTGTGTGTGTGTATGTATGTCTTTCAAGATATAGACAATGCAACACAGATTTTAAAAAACTTTCACTTTGAATAGAAGTGGAGGATAAAAAGTTGTTGTTGAGAAAGATATACAGTAAGAGAAAGAAAGAGAGAGAGAGAAAGAAAGAGAGTGTGTGTGTGTGTACATGTGTGTTTAACAGATTGGTAGTGTTGTCACCATAGCAACTAACAGGTTTTAATAAAAAACACAGGAATTTTTAAGTGCAAGTCTGTCAACACAACACAGACTTCAAAAAAGGCTATATGTATATAATGCATATAGCTATTTTTTTTTTATTTGTATGTATTTCTCTCTGCAGTTTTCAATATACAGTCAGCACAACACAGACTTAGAAAAATACGTTCACTTCGAAAAATTGATACACATGGTTAACAAATATTTTTACTGGCAACATAGTGATGGGCAAGAACCTTGTGTATGTAATATATAGCAATTTCATAAACTTAACTGAGATTATCCACGTAATTAGAAGACAGAAGGTCCACATGAGATATGACTAATAAAATCAATAAATAGAAATTTAAAAAATGCAGTATGGGAGAGGATCTGGCCTTGGAACTAACTGGGGATATCAATGGACATGTTTTAAGAATATTACATCTCATCCATGAAGCATACCCTTAACAATATATATATATATATATATATATATATATATATATATATATATATATATATATATATACAGGGTGTGATGAGTAAATTGTCGCCATTTTATATTTCTAATTTTGCACATCTGCGTTGTTTGTTTTTGAGTTTGTCAACCTGACAGTATAGTAGGGTCAGTTGGGCACTGTCTGTGAGAAAAATAGCACCATGACACAATTCACTCTGCCAGAAATTTGGAAACAACCTGCTGTACTGCTTGGCGTTCATGATGGAAGCTCCAATATGAACATTCCAGAGTGTTTGGGTGTCAATCTGGTGACAATGAAATCTGAGGACACGTACTGAATCTGATAAAAATCAAATATCCAATCAACATCATGGTGTTGGATTGATCACTAGTAATTGTGACTTTATGCCTCCATTCATCTTCCCCCACGGCCTCAGATTCAACACGGAGACCTACATCAAGTGTCTGGAGGAGGTGGTGCTGCCTTGGGTGAAGATGGTGGCTGATGGAAGAACCTCGGTCTGGTAACAGTCCTCTGCACCATGGCACATAAGCAGGAGAACTCAGTCATGGCTGTCAGACAATTTCTGTGATCACTTCACCCCTAACATCTGGCCACCTAACTCCACAGACAGCAACCCCTTAATTATTATATGTGGGGTGCAGTTGAGCGAGAGACCAACAAAACTCATCATAATACCAAAGACGAACTGAAGGCAAGGATTATGGCAGCATTCACCAGCTCAAACAATGAGACTGCCCAGAAGAGTTGCATGAGATTCCAAAGTCATCAGGAGACAATAGTTGAAGCCAATGGCAATTTTATTGAATAAATTTACTCTTTAATATTTCAAGAAATCTTTACATAATTTGGGTAAATATATCTTTTAAAATGAGTTGTCTGTGTTATTTTCATTTTTGCATAATTTAGACGATAGTTTATTCACCATACCCTGTATGTGTGTGTGTGTGTGTGTGTGTGTGCGTGTGTGTATGTGCATGAGTGGGTGTGTGTGTATAAATAGAATTCAAATTCAATAGGGTATTTAAATACCACTTACTATAAACAGAGCCATCAGTCCAAAACCGCCAATTGCTCACTATTAAAATACACATGGCCAATGCAATAAACATGACAGAAACAGGCTTACCTTGCATGGAATACAGAAGTAAGGAATGTATATGTTTCAGGATCAATTAATTTCACTTTCTGTATGAAAAATCATATGTTAAGCTCATCAGCTGAAAATAACACTGTTACATCTATTTCTAAGATATACATCACATTATGCCATGTACATTGTTTACTTATGAATGTCCCCACAACATTCAAAATGGACTTATCATGAGCCAGTATGAACTTAAATTAAATAAGTATTATTACTGTTATTAATATTATTAATAATGATAGTGGCTATCAAGTTTACACCTTTGCAGGTAAAATATAAACTAAATTCAAATTCGACAAGGTATTTAAATACCACTCTCTATAAACAGAGCCATCACTCCAAAACCACTAATTGCTCACCATTAAAATACACATGGCCAATTCGTTTATGGTAACGTTACGGGTATGCAAATAAGCACTTATTTCATTATGCCAGCTTACCATCTAATGATACTGACCAGTAAGTCAGTTTTTCAGGGTTGCATCATGGTTATACTGACAATGTATATATGTGTGTGTCTATACAGACACACACACACACACATATATGTATGTATGTATGTATGTATGTATGTATGTATGTATGTATAGATAGATAGATATATATACATACAATTGTAAATAAGGGCAAAAGGCAAAAAATTTCTTTGCCACTATGCTGAAAAATAGATGCTAAATCATCTAACCACATAAAATATTTTCACTTGCATTATTACATCATGTGCTTAATAGAGGAAAGCAAGCTAACAGAAATTTATAAAAATATAGTTATCCCCGAATTGGTTCTGATTTCTGGATTAATCCAAAAAGGTGTAATAATATAAGTGAAAATATTTTATGTGGTTAGACGATTTAGCATCTATTTTTCAGCATATTGGCAATGAAAATTTTTTTCTTTTTATCCTTATTTATCATTGTATAATTTTCACCTAAAAAGATATTTTTCATATGCCGGCCACTGATAAAATTTTATCCTTGCATTAGAAGTAAATTTATTCTCATTCACTTCAGGACTGGTTAACCACGTGTGTATGTTTTCTGATGGACTACACTTGTCGAGACTTGCTACAAAATTTCGATTTGGATATATTTGGGGTACTTAAACATATTCAAGACTTTGTATCTGCTTTTCCATGGGTATACTCTTTTACTCGTTTCAGTCATTTGACTGTGGCCATGCTGGAGCACCGCCTTTAGTCAAGCAAATCGACCCCAGGACTTATTCTTTGTAAGCCTAGTACTTATTCTATCAGTCTCTTTTGCCGAACCGCCAGGTTACGGAGACGTAAACACAACAGCATCGGTTGTCAAGAAATGTTGGGGGAACAAACACAGTCACACACATACATACAAATACACACATATATATATATATATATATATATATATATACACGATGGGCTTCTTTCAGCTTCCATCTACCAAATCCACTCACAATGCTTCAGTCGGCCCGAGGCTATAGCTGAAGACGCCCAAGGTGCCACACAGTGGTGCTGAACCCGGAACCATGTGGTTTGTAAGCAAGCTACTTATCACACAGCCACTCCTTCATTTATTTTCATTTTGTGCTCCTCACTGATGAAGGAAGAATCCTTTTTGGATTAATCCAGAAATCAGAACCAATTCGGAGATAACTATATTTTTATGAATTTCTGTTAGCTTGCTTTCCTCCTTTTGGCACGTGGTCTAATAATACAAATGAAAATATTTTATGCAATTAGACAATTTTAGAGGTATATATATATATATATATATATATATATATACAATGAGCTTTCAGTTTCCATTTACCAAATCCCCTCACAGTGCTTTAGTCAGTCTGAGGCTGTAGTAGAAAAACACTTGCTGAAGTTGCCATGCAATTGGACAGAACTTGGAATCATGTGGTTGGGAAGTAGCCACACCTGTGCCTATATATATATATATATATATATATATATATATATATATATATATATATATACACATATATATATATTCTGTAAATAATAATAATACTTTATAAGTAATATTTTACAATAGTCTAATATTGAGGCATATAAGCCTTCAGTGGAAAAAATGAATTTAAGCTTATAAAATATTATTTACGGAATTGTAACTTAGTTCTCCACATTAAATCATTGCAATATATATATATATAGAGAGAGAGAGAGAGACAGAGAGAGAGAGAGAGAAAAAAAAAGAGAGAGCGAGAGAGAGAGGAATTCACAATAAAACAGAAGATGAAGACAGGTGCTGTAGTCAAGAAACAGATGTATTAGTTTAATGCTTGGGGAGTGAAAAAGTATACACTCAAAAGCCTACGCTCTTCCACAGAAAGGAACACAGAAAGAAACAAGGAGAGAAAATAAAGAATGTGTAGTGACTAGTGATCTATCATGGCGAATGATATATATATATATATATATATATATATATACTCTTTTACTCTTTTACTTGTTTCAGTCATTTGACTGTGGCCATGCTGGAGCAAATCGACCCCAGGGTTTATTCTTTGGAAGCCTAGTACTTATTCTATCGGTCTCTTTTGCCAAACCGCTAGGTTACAGGGTTGTCAAGCGATGTTGGGGGGGGGGGACAAACACAGGCACACAAACATATACACACACACACACATACATATATACATATATATATACGACAGGCTTCTTTCAGTTTCCATCTACCAAATTCACTCACAAGGCTTTGGTCGGCCTGAGGCTATAGTAGAAGACACTTGCCCAAGGTGCCACGCAGTGGGAATGAACTCAGAACCATGTGGTTGGTAAGCAAGCTACTTACCACACAACCATAATATCATATTATATATATATAATATTATATATATATATATATAATATTAAATATATATGATATTATACATATATCGTATTATGTATATAATATAATATAATATATATCCCATAAGTTCTGTCCAAATTTTGAATACAGAAAACAAGTGATCAAATGTTATATTTAATTGAAATTTAATCATCAATGTACTTTCCCTGATTATCTATGACTTCCTTCCATCTATTTACAAGCTTTTAAATCCCATCAATGTAAAACTCTTTTGGTTTCAAAGCGAGAACTCTGAAATGTCAGTTTCGACCTCCTCCTGGATTGTGAAAGTTATGTCCTCACAAATGGTAGTCTGAAGGAGCAAGGTTGGGAGATTAAGGTGGATGAGGAATTTTTTCCCAACCAAGCTCTTCGATCTTCTATGATGTGATCTTTGCAGTGTGGGGTTATGCATTGTCCTGATGAAACATCACTCCTTTTCGATTCACTAAAGCTAGTCTTTCTTTCTTCAAAGCTTGGTTCAAATGCTCTAATTGCTGACAGTAGACTTGAGCATTGATTGTTGCATTAGGAGGTAACAATTCAAAGTGAATTACTCCTTTGCAATCTCACCAGATAGAAGGAAGAACCTTTTTCTCATGAAGTTCCCTTCTCGGTTGTGGCTGAGCTTTTTCCCTTTTACCAAGCCACAGTTTACGATGGTTAACATTTTGATGGAAGATATATTTTTCATCACTGGTTACAAGTCTATCCAAAAAGGGTGAAATGAGTTCACAAGAATGGAGAGAAGAGCAGATGTCAACTCGGGATTTGCGGATGCTTTCGGACAATTCATGGGGCACCCATTTTCCAAGTTTAGGAACCTTTTCAATTTGTTGAAGATGACGATGAACAGCTGTATGGTTTGAACTAAGCTTTATTGTCAATTCTTCAACTGCTAATACAGGATTTTCTTCAAGTCATGCCTCAAGGAGCTTATCATCAAACTCAACTCGTCGTCCTTCATCTTCAAGACTGAAATCTCCACTTCTGAATTTTGCAAACCATCTTCTGCAAGTTCTTTCATTCAAGCATTCTTTCCCAGAAACTGAGTGTATGTTTCGAGTCGCTTCAGCTGCAGAGTTTCCTTTTTTGTACTCATAAATCATTATGTGCCTCAAGTGCTCTTCGGATACTTCCATGTAAGAATGGGTTTTAATCAAAGAAATTTAATTCTATTAATCTGTAAAATAATATTTAATTAGTTTAAAGGTACACAAATGCATAAAAATAATTTTTAATTCCATTAGACATTCTAAAATACAGTCAATTTAAAAAAATGGTAAAATCGGACAGAACTTATGGGATGACCTTATATATAATATCATATGTATATTATATATTATATATATATATTATATATTATATATATTAGTAAAACCAACAATTTAATAGTAGTTGGACACTATAGGCCACCCCAACTCCTTTACTATGCTTCAAAGAATGCCTCAACAGTATTAAGTATTTCATCCATCAGTGTCATGCTGACAACATATCAAAGATGGGGGGCTTCAACCTTTCCAGTGTTAATTGGTCCACAAACAACTTGAAACGAGGTTTTTTTTCCACCTCAGCCTCTGATAATGAAGCAATTAAAGTACTTTTTGATTTCATGGATGAGTTTTTCCTGGCTCAACTTGTTCTCAAACAAACAAAGTGTCACAAAAACACCTTGGACCTAGTGTTCAGTAACCACACTGATACTATCCTCAATATTGCAGTGGAAAAAACACCACTACTCTCAGACCATGACATAGTTCTCTGTGATCTGAGATTCGACCACCTAAAGATCAAATCCAGTAACATCTCTCCAGTTCATCCACTTGACACTAAAGATCTTCATAACACAGACCAGGATGTGATCAAACATGATCTTTCACAAGTTGATTGGGTCTTCATGCACACACATTCCCCCACCAACATTAACACATCGTGGCAGACATTTGTAGATTCTGCAACAAATATATGTGCAAAACATACTCCATTAAGATCAGTATACAAACCTAAGTGCAGAATCCCTAGCAATAGAAGAGCAATTATCAGAATAATAAAAAAGAATTAAGAAAATTAATCAACTTGAATACTGCTAGCAGCCACACACCCATTCGACTGCCCTTGCATCACTCGAATTGAAAAAACACAACCTCCAAAAAAGCATGATGACCATCATTAACAGACAAAGAGTAGTTGAGGAGAGTTTGGCCATTGAAAAAATAAAACTCAATCCTAAAGTGTTCTTTTCATTTGCAAAAAAAACAAAGACCCTGTTTCCACTGTTAGTCCACTGGTTGATGAGAACAACACTCTACATGATGATGCAAAATCCACGTGCGAGCTACTTCAGAGACAATACTGCTCTGTTTTCAGTAGCAGTAATGCGGTTGATCTGGCTAGTATCAGTGATATAAACCCTCAACTGACCATATCTGACATAACTCTTGGTGCTCTTGATATCCTAACAGAAATAGATAAGATCAAGTACAACTCAGCGTTATGTCCCGATAAGTTCCCAGCCACTCTCCTGAAGATGTGTCGACATGAAATTGCATCCCCTCTAGGTGGGCTCTGGAGAAACTCACTACATTCCTGATCCTTTTCTTTCCCAGTCTGTCGTTCCAGTTTTCAAAAATGGAAACAAATCTCTTGCAGTGAACTACCATCCGATTTCACTCACCTCTCATATCATTAAAGTATTTGAGAAGGTGGTTGTTTAAGGTTAGTGGACAATCCAGTTTTAACATCAATACTGTCAGGTATACTCTTACTGATCTTTGCCAACTAACTCTTCATATGATTAATGAATTTCCACTTTGGGTTACTGGTGAAATTGATTTTGTGGTCTTTCAGTGGAAGATAAGGTTTGTGTGAGTTCAGTCAGACATTTTATTGTCTGCTCTCTGGTTCTGTTACAAAGCATTTAGTGTCATCATTAATCATATTGAAAGTACTGTGATTGGTTGTTCTTTTTTTACATTTTTTTATACATGCTCATAATATTACTAAGCAGAAGTGAGTCATAATATTGTCTTCTCTAGTTCATACATGTTATTTGTTTTGTCATCCTCTATGAAAAAATTACTGAAAATTTTTGTAAGTGAGGTGTTCTTTTATCTCACATTAGAAGCTATAAGTTTGATTACAATTCCTTTATTTTTAATAGACTGATCAGGTCTGCCGCAAATAGTTGCATATCCTTATTATATGGTGGACTTTTCTAAAACTGAAGTGATTTACAGGAGTAGAGAAATCTGATGTACCCTTTCATACACTTCAATTGTTTCATATATTGTTGTTCTTGGCACTCCATCGCTTACGACGTCGAGGGTTCCAGTTGATACGATCAACGGAACAGCCTGCGCATGAAATTAATGCGCAAGTGGCTGAGCACTCCACAGATACGTGTACCCTTAACGTAGTTCTCGGGGATATTCAGCGTGACACAGTGTCACAAGGCTGACCCTTTGAAATACAGGTACAACAGAAACAGGAAGTAAGAGTGAGAGAAAGTTGTGGTGAAAGAGTACAGCAGGGTTTGCCACCATCCCCTGCCGGAGCCTCATGGAGCTTTAGGTGTTTTCGCTCAATAAACACTCACAACGCCCGGTCTGGGAATCGAAACCGCGATCCTATGACCGCGAGTCCGCTGCCCTAACCACTGGGCCATTGCGCCTCCACTGTTTCATATATACACTCATATATATATATATATATATATACACACACAATGGCGTAACCAGTTTCAGAACCCAATCAATGAAACAAAACTTGGGCTATAAAAAAAGACCTCCTCACAATCTTCTTTTGGTTATACAGGATTACACAGAAGTTCTAAAAACTAGTTATCATGCAATTAAAATTCAAATCACACTTTAGTTACATACACAAACACACACATAAACATACACACACATGTTTTCAGACACAAGTGAGTGGTAAGAAGTTTGCTTCACAACCACATGGTTTAGATACTTAATTGCTTGTTGCAATAAACACATCTAAATCAAAACTTTACATGGACCCTTAAAATACTACATGTGGATTCCCAATTTACTGTTTTGCTTGTGTGAATCCCCAAATATCTTATATGGACCTCTAGGGACCATATGGACACTGGTTGAGAACAACTGCTCTATAAATAATGTATGCATTTGTCTAGAAAGAAATAGTCTACATCATCAGATGTGAATTCAATATACATATATATTCTTTTCTTTCATTCTTTTACTTGTTTCAGTCATTTGACTGAGGCCATGCTGGAGCACCACCTTTAATCGAGCAAATTGACCCCAGGACTTATTCTTTGTAAGCCTAGTACTTATTCTATCTCTTTTGGCAAACCACTACGTTACGAGGATGTAAACACACCCAGCATCGGTTGTCAAGCGATGTTGGAGGGATAAACACAGACACCACACACATACATATATATATATATACATATATACGATGGGCTTCTTTCAGTTTCCGTCTTCCAAATTCACTCACAAGGCTTTGGTCGGCCCAAGGCTATAGTAGAAGACACTTCTCCAAGGTTCCACACAGTGGGAATGAACCTGGAACCATGTGGTTCTTAAGCTAGCTACTTACCACACAGCCATTCCTGCGCCTATATATTTATGATTTTGCAATATCTCCACTATTTAAAACTTTGGCTTCGCAGATTAGCTTTCCAGGAGGTTCTTATTATCTAATGGATATTGTGATCTGTTTCTAAAATTACAATCTTGTTGGGTTGGGCTTACATTGTTAGTAAGTGTTTCTTTTATTGTGATTCAATATCTGTGACCCTTATTACTAAGGCAGCTATAACTAACTTTCACATTCAGTTCCACTATGTGGCACCTTGGACAAGCATCTTCTACTACAGCCCCAGGCCAACCAAAGGCTTGTGAGTAGATTTGGTAAATGGAAAATGAAGGAAGACAGTTGTGTGTATGTATAAAACATATATATACTCACAGTGTGTGTGTGTGTGTGTGTGCGTGTTTGCATCTCCTTTGCCCAACACCACTTGATAATTGTAAAATGATTGTCACTGTCATACAAGCAATGTCATTCATTTCAAATATTCTGTAAGTACATGTTTGCCCATAGAGAAATATTAGCTTGCTTGAAAACAGGTGAGGGTTGGTGACAGGGTTGGCATGTGCTTGTAGAAAATCTACTTCAGCAAACTGTCATTTAACCCATGCACACAATAGAAAGGGACATTTAAGTTATGAAAATATATATAAATACACATACATACATATACATATATATATGGTACGGTCTCACATGTGTAACATTGTGAATTGTAAACCTTTTCCTAAATGAGTTTAACCATTGAATCGATAAGAGCAACAACCTTGAAGGCTGTTTAAAATCTAAAGATAAGAGAGGCAAGTCTAATAAACCAATTTATATTTTAGAGAAAAACTATGACTGTATGTTTAAGAAGTTCACACTTTGCTAGCATGTTGTTTAGGATTCAGTTTCGATGCTCCTTGGATAATTGTCTTCTACTACTATTACCTTGGATCAACCAAAGCTCTGCAAGTGAAATTTGTTTGAGAGATATTGAAGGAAGCCTCTGTGAGTGTGTGTGTGCATGAGTGTGTTCACATTCCAAGCTGTCACCATTTGAGTGAAGTGGTGTTGACACTGACATTCTTTGATGACATGATGGTCAGTCATTCAACACTTTCAAAGACCTGTGAAATGAAAAGAAAACCCTTCACTCAAATTTATTTTTCTGGTAAGAGATTTCATTATTCCTCAGAGTGATTACTTATGATTCTTTCGACTTTTGGCTCAAGGCCTGAAATTGTGAGGAAGGGGATTGTTGATTAGATCAATCCCAGAGCCCAACTGGTATTTATTTCATCAGGCTTTAAAGGATGAAATGCAAAATGAACTACAATGGTATTTGAACTCAGAATATAAAGCCACAAGAAATGCCTCTGAACATTTTGTCCAATGTCCCAATAATTCTGCCTGCTCACCACCCTAGAGGGATTACTAATGACAACAAGTTGGCAACAGGAAGAGCATCGAGCTGTAAAATCCTGTTTTTGTTAATTCTCCCCACAAACATACATGTATTGAAAAAAAGCCATGTTAACCAAACTAATGAATAAAATAAACAAATGCAAAGAAAAAGAGAGAAGAGAAGTTTCAAAAGACATCGTTGAGTTTTTATAAAAGAAAAATATGGAATTTAGTCTTGAAATGGGCTGGTGACAGAAATGAACTTGCTTCAATATTATTAAACTTCTTTAGCAAAGCATATTCAACTTGGTTGGTAGCCATTAATTGAATACACATCACCACTATAAACAGTGAGATCACTGATGTGGATTACAACGTCTTTACAAGATATCTTGATTTAAGGGTTAATTTTAGATTCCTGGAGAGAGTGAGAGTGACCAGGTGGAGCTGAAAAGAGAGTGACAAAATGAGAGAGGGCATGTGATTGAGAGGGAGGGAGTGAGTAAGCAAGAAGGAGTGGATGCGAGTGAGTGAGAGAGAGAGGATTCAAATGAAAGAGAGGTGTGTGAGTGAGTGAGTGAGAGAGGGTGTAAGTGATCAAGAGAGAGGGTATGAGTGATTGAGAGAGAGAGGAGGTGAATTGTTGAGAGAGAGGGGGTGTGGTAGTGACAGAGAGGGAGTGAGTAAACAAGGAGTGGGTGCGAGTGAGTGAGTGCGAGTGAGTGAGAGAGAGAGTGCGAGAGAGAGAGCGAGTGAGTGAGAGAGAGAGAGCGAGTGAGTGAGAGAGAGCACATGACAGAAAGAGAGAGAGGATGTGAGTGAATGAGAGAGAGAGAGAGTGCACATGACAGAAAGAGAGAGAGGATGTGAGTGACACAGAGAAGGTGGGTGTAATAAGAGGTTGGAATTTATAATTTTCCTTCACATGTTACATATTAATTTTCCCATTTTTCATTGTTAGCTTCAATGGGGTGTACATTAATGAATTTAGAAATTAGCATGTTGTAGTCGTTTTCCTTTTGTTTTTGCTTCTTTTTTTTTTTTTTTTGATACAGCTAACTGACTTTGTTTCTACTGAACCACACAGGCAATGTCAGTAGCACTCATATTTACCTATGCAGACTACAGGAAGTTGTTACTGGTTTAATGTTGTTATGGTGCTAAACTTCACTTGAGGAATCTATCATAATAATAGCAAAGAGTATATTAGCATTGACTGCCATTTGGGTACTATTCATTATATTAGTTATCGCTAATGAAATGGAATCGGTAATGAGCTGGTTGATTAGCAGAATCATTAGTGCATCAGACAAATACCTTGAAATAATTGTTCCAAGTCTTTGCATTCTGAGATTAAATCCTGGTAAGGTCATCTCAGCCTTTTATTCTTCTGAAGTCAATAAGTACAAGAGTGAAGAGAAGAATAGAGTCTCTGAAGGGAGTCAATTCTTCTCTTCTCTTCTCTCTCCTCTCTTTCTCTCTCTCACTGTCTCAGAATCAAGCGTTACATTATGAAGAAATGGTCATGGGGGACCACTTACAATGTCACCATCAAGAAATGGAGGCAGAATGAGATAAGGACTAGCAATGTTGTCTCATTTATTAGGCTACAGAAATTATTCCAGGAAACCAGAAATCATGGCAGGCATGAATAGAACAATGGACTGTACAATACAGAATCATTAGAAACAAAATGAGTAATTAAGTTACTTTAATGGGCAAGTGAATTTGATTCAGAGAAAATATGCTATGAAGTCTATCTTGTGTGTGTGTGTGTGTGTGTGTGCACACAACTGAGCACATGGGGTTCACTGATGCTTCTCTGAAAATCACTGAGCTACAAGTTTGGTAAGGGTTAGCAACAGGAAGAGTTGTAAAATAATTGTCATCATCATCATCGTTTAACGTCCGCTTTCCATGCTAGCATGGGTTGGACGATTTGACTGAGGACTGGTGAACCAGATGGCTACACCAGGCTCCAATCTGATTTGGTGGAGTTTCTACAGCTGGATGCCCTTTGTCAAACACTTTAACAAAGAATAAGAAATGAACATAAAATGGATGCTCAAAAATAATGAACTTAATGAAATCAAGTTAAATATCTTGATATTTTTTACTTCAAATCGAGTTATGTAAAGATGTTCAAACAAGATGGCATTTTGTAAGTTTTGTGATATCAAGTTCAACCCCTGAAATTTCTGTTTAATTCCTGCCAGTAATGATGATCTTGGGTTACATATTCAAATACTGATGCATTAAATATTAGTATCACTGGCACCTGTACCTGTGATGCATAAAAGCACCGTTTGAGTGTGGCTGATGCCAGTGCCATCTGACTTGCACCTGTGTCAGTGGCAAGTAAAAAGCTCCATCTGAGCATAGCCCCATCTGAGCATAGCCCCATCTGAGCATAGCCCCATCTGAGCATAGCCCCATCTGAGCATAGCCCCATCTGAGCATAGCCCCATCTGAGCATAGCCCCATCTGAGCATAGTCAATGCCAGTGCTGCCTGGCTAGCACCCTTGCCATGGTACATAAAAAGCACCCACCACACTCTCAGAGTGGTTGGCATCAAGAAGGGCATCAAGCTGTAGAAACCTTGCTAAATCAGATTGGAACCTGGTGCAGCCTCCTGGCATACTAGTTCTCAGTCAAACTGTCCAACCCATGCCAGCATGTTAAGTGTCAGAACAAATGCCATGAAAGTATTTTTCTAAGCTCTAAAGATTCTGCCAGCTCACAACCTTTATGTACACTCTAATAACTTGAAGATGATTGATACAAGAGTATTGTAATTTGCTCAATGAACTACCATATGCATAAATAAGATAAATGTTTGAAAAATCTCTGTGATGTGGATAACAAATTAAAATATTTAAGGTGGTGTCAAATAATTTGCATATTTTAACAGCTAGAGCACACATCATTAGCAACAAAATGAAACACTTAACACATCAGCATTTTAACACTTTGTCTACCATGAGAATCGCTGGTGACTCCCATTCATGATGTTTTTTCATGAAGCTTCACATTACAGTGTATCAAAAGACATTATTCAAATTTTAGGAAATGTACAGAACACAAATATCAGATGGGTGTAAGTCACAATCATTTCCAACATTGGAGTACTGCCCCTTATAAAAAAATTTTTGTCAAAAAGAAAACAGTAAAGCTTATATTTTCTGGGGGAAAAATCATGAATGAAACAAAAATCCATAAATGGAGGTATACTGGACATTTTAGCACTGCGTGTATTACATTTTCAATTGGAAAATAACCAGCATACAATCATCATAAGTGCATATGTCCCAAACATGAGCCACCTAGATGAATACAGAGAAGCTTTCTATGTTGATCTCAGGAGAGTAATTAGAAGCATGCCATACAAAGTGAAGCTAATCCTTCTGCAGGACTTTAATGCTTGTGTTGATAGGGTGTAGTGTGGGAACATGTCATTGGATGGAAGAATTCTAATGGTTATCTCTTCCTGACAAAATGTAGAGAGATCAAGCAAGCAATTACTAACACAGTCAACCACAAGTACAAAACCTCAATGCACACTGGCATCTGATACACTGTGATTGTTCAGCAGAGGGACTAAAATGATGGTTGCTATACCAGATCACTCAGAGGCACAGACTGCTGGTTAAATCACAGGCTAGTCAGGAGCATCATGTCCTTAAAGTTTACAGTCAAACTGTCTAGCCACAGAACCAAACCTATAAAGAAGTTCAATATATCCTCACTCAAGGTAAAGGAAAAGGCCACTGAACTAGTAGAGACCATAAATAAAGTTCTGGATAGCTTATCAGATGACTCTCTATATTGAACAAAACTGGAAGAGCTTAAAGCAGCATATATATGAGACAGCCTCTGAGGTTCTTGGCTTTGCTTAGCACAAACATCAGGACTAGTTTAATGAGAACAATCAAGACATTGGAAAACTCATTGACATAATGCATTCTGCTCATAGCAAGTACATCTCGGCCAAACCATTGAGAGGAACTAAAGCCAGGTACCATCAGGTGAAACACATCCTGTAGACCAGGCTAAGAACCATGAAGAACCTGTGGTATGAGAACAAAGCATTTGAACTACAGGCAGCTACTGACAAACATGACATAAAGACCTTTTATGAGGGCCTCAAGACCAGTAGCGCTCTACCAGTTCTAACATTAAATGACACACAGCTTCTTATGGACAAGCATGACATCCTCTCTCATTGGGCAGAACGCTTTAACAGAGTTCTAAACCAAGTATCAACAGCAAACAACGACATCATAGATGCCTTTCCACAATGTATCTTGGATCAGCTTGACTTGGAACCATCCCAATCAGAAGTGATAAAAGACAAAGCAACTGTACTCTGGGAAGTCATCAGGTTCTGAAGCCATACCAGGCAAGGCAGATCTCACCTGGCTAAAAAATTCACCAAGCTTTACCAGAATATATGGAGCCAACACAGGACTACAAAGGTGTTTCTATAATACATTTATATGAAGGAAGAGGCAAGGCAACAAATACTGTTGTAATAACCATCATGATATATAACTCCTTTCTATTGCCAGTTAAATATTTGCTCATCAGGATCTTTCTTCACCTAGTGGACACTGAGAACCCTAAATCACAATGCAGTTTCCATGGTGGTCAAAGATCAATTGATGTGATATTCACTTCATGTCAGGTTCAGAAGAAGGCCGGAGAGCAGAACCAGGACTTGTACTGGGATTTTGTTAATTTAGCAAAACTCTAGATAAAGTGAACCGTGACGCCCCCTGGAAAGTCCTTCACAAATTTGGGCACCCCAAAAAGATAGTCGGAATAATAAGATCATTTCACAATGGTAAGATGGCCTTCATGATTCAGCTTCCAATACATCTACATAAAAAGAAAGGAGCCTAGCAAGACTGTGTGATGGTATCTATCTCATTTGCAGGTTACTTCTTAGTTATGCTGCAAGAGGTATTCAGAGATATTGTGGAAGGTGTACACATCTAGTTTAGGATACAAGGTAACATTTTCAATTTACAAGGCCTAAAGACCCAGAACCAAAGTCAGAGAAGATCTGAGAGAGTTTCTATTTGCAGACGATTGTGCTTTGATAGCACCCTCTGAAAGACATCCAAACATTAGTTGACTGTTTTACTAATGTTGCCTGATCTTTTAGCGTAACCATCATGAGCTTGAGAAGACCAGCCAGTACCTTGACACCGAAAATAGGATCTTATTGTCATGGTAGACAATACCCATCTAAATGTTGTGCCAAAATTCTGCTACCAAAGAATCATCCTTTCAAACAATGTTCAATTGGATGAAGAGAACCCCTTAGCAATAGTCTAAAACAAGCTCATCTTGCAATAGACTAACATTGTGGAGAGATCATGGACACTTTACAGGCATCATATTAAACAACTAGACTTATTCCATCTTAGCTGCCTTCATCCAATTTGTAACAGAGTGACAGGACAAAGTCCCTAACAGAGAGATTCTTACAAGAGATGACATTATAGACATAGAGAAATTCCTTATCAAAGCACAACTGAAGTGGTCAGTTATGTGGTACACATGGATGACATTTGCTTACCTAATGCCCTCTTTTATGGTTGGTTTAGCTCTAGTACAAGACAACAAGGTCACCCACTGCTCCATTATAAGGAGTCTTTAAAAACTTACTTGAAAATCTGTCAGATAAATCTGAAGATATGGGAAGTGATAGCGCTGAATAAAACTCAGAGAAGCTCTTGCTGCCAAGCCACCTCCTACTTTGGGGCAGTCATAATCAACACCCTGAAGGAGAAAAAAGCCCAGCATAGGTCTAATCTACAACAAAATGATGATCACGACTGCAACAGGATCTGCAAATCCTGGATATGTCTGTATTCCTATATGAGACCACACAACAAAATATCAAGCTGAGAACACTGTGCTGCTGTATCTAGATGAAGTGTCATTTGTCAAATAGACAAGAGGGTTCAATAAAAATATCACTTGTGACTTCTGTTGTACAGAATGAATATAATATTTATCCAGTACTGCAGAAGTCACAGTGATAGTTTATATAGCGAACTGGAACACACATTAAAACATTTTTTTTAAATGTAGAACTTATAACATTAGACTGTTAGTGCAAAAGAAAATATGATGCAAATTGGGCTTGGGAGGTGAAGTGTTGAATCTGCCTGTCTAGAAAAGAGAGGAGGCTACAGAGTAGTTGATGATGATTCCAGCAAAAGTTCAAACATATGTACAGCTGTTACATTCTCTTTTTGTATCCACAAACATATTGTATAAATGAAGTTTACAATCTTAACACACAATGTTAACAAGAAAACTTGTTCTACAATACTGTATTACTAATTATTTGTCAATATTTCTGGTACTTACAGAGAGGAGACGTAGCACCAACAGAATGTTCCATTTTTAAGTGATGACATTTTTTGCAATATTTATAAGTAGGAATTCTTTTTAGACACTTAATTTTAAAATATAACACAATGACTGCCTAGATTTAACAATCTGTAACTGTACACACACGTATTTACACATGTAAAACAAGCCTCCACACAATCTTGGTCAACCAATTTCATTCACAAAGCATTTGTTGACACAGGGCCATAACACAAGACACTTGAACCCCAAACCACATAGCTGAAAATGAACTTCATAGCCACTGAAACAAGGCCTCCCCCTGCAAACACACACACACACACACACAGGCTGACTGACAACAGATATAGGTGAGTGGTTAAGAAGTTTCTGCCACAACCATGGAGTGTCAGATTCGATTCCCCTGGGTGACATCTTGTGCAAGTGCCTTTATCAAAGGCTCAGGTTGATCAGAGTCTTAGGAACAAACTTCGTCAGAGGGAAACTGTATTGAAGCCAAAAAATATGTTTAGGGTACTTGTGATTGTGAAATGTTCTGCTTCTCACATGCTTATTTGATGGACAAGTAGTGGGGTTAATCTAATGCCTGGATAGTATGTCTAACACTTGGATGAGAGCTCACCATCATGTATGTATGTGTGTATACATGTGCATGTGTGTTGAGAAACTACATGTACAGAACAAAAGTAGAACTCAATACCGCTGAAATAGAGGATTATATTTAATATATGATACAAGCATGAAACATTCATATCATTACTCAGAGTTTCACCAGGTGCATTGGACAATGCTTTCTCATGAAAGTTGATGAACAATAGGTGTAAATCAGATTATATATTATGCTGCCAAGAAACTCCAGGTAGTAATATTAGTGTTTCATGCTTGTTTTGTGTGTATGTGTGTGTATGTGTGCATATGCGCACACATTTTCATTGAATGATACACTTATGGAGACTCACATACAGAACTTCATGTTTCTAAGCCAACGATATGAGGATGTACTTCAGTTGCCGTAAGCCTGGTACGCTTATATACACACATACACATCTATATGTGTGTTTGTGTAACTCTTTCAGAGCACTTAAATCGACATTTTGTATCATTCTTTCAAGCTAAAGTTGTCCTAATTGTATATTAATGTGTTGTTTGGTATATCTCATCAAGTTTTAAGAAACCGAGATGCTCGTAAGGTCATGCTTGTACTATTCAGGAAATATGCAGTTGCTTGTCAATGCACACAGGGCAGCACATGTATTGTTAAGAATTAGATATTTTATTAGTAGAATATCATAATCATCAATCCAGATAACTGGAAGGGAGGTATGAAATCAATATGAACCATTGTAATTATTTAACAAGTAGTAGTAGTAATAGTAGTAGTAGTATAAAATGGGAATATTAGGAAGTGAAAAATTTATGGCCCTTAAAAGTGGAAAGAATACATCATGAGTTATAGGTGTGTGTGTGTGTGTGTGTGTGTGTGTGTGTGTGTGTGCACACGCACGTGTGTGTATATATGGTGTAGATTATGGTTAATAGCTCATAGCCATTTGGGAATTTTTGCTGTAGATTTAATAACATATCAGTTATTGACAAAGAATATTCCCATATTGGTTGCTTTCATATGTTAGAATATTATGGAATCTTATTAAAATAAAATAAATTTTAGATTTCAATACTTGTCTATTTTTTATAATTGCAAAAATGAAAAAGACAACGAAAGGAAATGTTGAGGTTTATTTGACAATTGAATTATGTATGTGGTGATATATCAGATATTTGCGTATACACATATATGTGTGAAATGTTTATATAATGTTTATATATACATACATACATATGTATGTGTACGTATATATATATATATATATATATATATATATATATATATGCACATACATGCACATTTATACACATGATGCACACAACATATATATGCATTATATACATGTTATATATATATATATATATATATACATACAAACGTATTCATATAAATATACACATACATCACATATAAACATATATATATATTATATATATATAAATATATATTATATATATATATATATATGCACATTTATACACACAACATGTATATGCATTATATACATGCTATATATATATATATATATATATATGCATACAAACATTGTATTCATATAAATATACACATACATCACATATAGATATATATATATATATATATATATATGCATACAAACATTGTATTCATATAAATATACACATACATCACATATAGACATATATATATATATATATATATATATATATATATATATGTATATATATATAATGCTTTAGACACACACAATACATATCTTATATATTTCTGTGTGTGATCCACCCCACATAATCCTTGCTGCACCATAACAAATTAATCAATAAAAACCCCAGCTACTTTGGCAAACTATGTGAACCTTGTAACAATAAATATAAAATGACAAAATATTAATTTCCTACACACACAAGATATAAGAGTTGAATTTAAACATTATGTTGTGTAATTAACCCCATTGACTACAACGGTAAAGAAAACTGGTGCCTTGACTTTGATGCCTCTATATTCCAAAGAGCATTAATACTGCAAGTGTATTCAAATGGTGGCAATTTATAGTTAAACCAAATTTTGTACTGGAGTAGATACAATCTTCTTCAAACAAATGTAAAATATGTAGGCAGAAAATGACACATACACCATCAATTACGTGTTTGTATTTTTACAGCTAAACTTTGTACTGTAATTTCAAGTCATATCTATTATTTTCAAGGTGTGAGGTGAGAGTATGAACAGGGTGGATAAAGAAATAGGTAAGTAGGTAGGTGGATGCATAGGTAAGTAGATGAGTGGATAGACAGGTAGGTAAGAAGGCGGGTGGATAGGCGAACAGGTGGATAGATAGGTGAATAGACAGACAGGTAGGTGGGTGGGTGGATTGACAGATCGGTGGGTAGATGGATGGATAGATGGATAGGTAGGTAGATTGGTGGATAGACTGACAGGTAGGTTGGTAGATAGACAGACAGACAAGTGAGTGGATAGATGGATAGGTAGGTAGATGGGTGGATAGACAGACAGGTATGTAGGTGGGTAGATAGATGGACAGGTAGGTAGATGGGTGGATAGATGGACAGGCAAGTAGGTAGGTGGATAGACAGACAGGTAGGTGGATGGATAGACGGACAGGTAGGTAGATGGGTGGATAGACAGACAGGTAGGTGGATGGATAGACAGATAGGTGGGTAGATGGATGGATAGATGGACAGGTAGGTAGATGGGTGGATAGACAGACAGGTAGGTGGATGGATAGACAGATAGGTGGGTAGATGGATGGATAGATGGACAGGTTGGTAGATGGGTGAATAGACAAACAGGTAGATAGATGGGTGGATATGGACAGGTAGGTACGTGGGTGGATAGATGAACTGGTAGCTAGTGGGTGGGTGAATAGATGGATTGATTGATAGGTGGGTGGATTAATGGACAAGTAGCTAGGTAGATAGACAGATAGGTAAGTAGGTGGGTTGATAGGTAGGTAGGTAGGTAGGTAGGTTTTGGGTGGGTGAATAGACAGACAGACAGGTAGCTGGGTAGATAGATGGATAGGGAAGCAGGTAGGTAGATAGACAGATAGGCAAGTAGGTGGGTGAATTGAAGGATAGGTAAGTAGGTGGTTGGATTGATAGATAGGTAAGTAAGCAGACAAGGAGACAGGTAGACAGATAGTTGGGTACAGAGATAGACATGTAGGTAGGTAATTACATGGACAGATAGGTGTGGTTGGGTGGGTGGGTAGGCAGACAGGCAGAGGTACAGACAGGCATCTATCCAAAGCAGTATGAATGTATATGACTTAGTAGTTAGGATGTTTGGCTCATGAGCATAATAACATGAGTTCAATACCAACATCAGATGAAGTGTTGTGCTCTTGACGAAGGTACTTCATGTCATAGTGTTCAGCTTATTCGGCTGTAATGAGCTGTATCAGCTCATTGCCAGTGCTACCCTCCCTTCCTTCATGTATGTAATCTTGGAATTTCCACTGGATTAAGGGGGAAGATTCAAGAGATGTTTCCTCATGACTACATTAGTATAAAAAACAATTAAAGAATGTATGGTGCATATTATCAGGATGCACTTACAAGTGACAACTAGCTGTACTCTCCTGGGCAGTATTGGCAAAGTCACTAGAGCATTAAATAATGCCTTGTGCTTGGTCTGACACTCAGTACTCTGCGTTCAAATTGCACCAAAGAGAAAGAAAAAGTGAGGAAGAAAAAGAGAAGGGGGTTCCAATTTGATTGAATATACAATTTCTACTATGAACTCAGTTTATGTCAAGTGATTTGTTCCAGATCTTTACATTTTGAGTTCAAATCCCACTGAGGTCAACTTTGCTTTCCTCCCTCAGGAATTTGTACAATAAAGAATCAATCTAGTACTAAAGTGCAGATTGATGTAATCAACTAACCACCTGCCCTCAAAATTGGTGACCTTACTCTTTTACTCTTTTACTTGTTGCAGTCATTTGACTGGGGCCATGCTGCAGCACCGCCTTTTAGTTGAGCAAATCGACCCCAGGACTTATTCTTCGGAAGCCTAGTACTTATTCTATCGGTCTCTTTTGCCGAACTGCTAAGTTGCGGGGACGTAAACACACCAGCATCAGTTGTCAAGCAATGTTGGGGGGGGGGGGGGGGAGACAAACACAGCCACACAAACATATATACACACACACATACATATATACGACGGGCTTCTTTCAGTTTCTGTCTACCAAATCCACCCACAAGGCTTTGGTTGGCCCGAGGCTATAGTTGAAGACACTTTGCACAAGGTGCCACACAATGGGACTGAACCCGGAACCATGTGGTTGGTAAGCAAGCTACTTACCACACAGTCACTCCTTAGAAATAGTTATTACTGTTATTAACATTTTTGTCAGTGTTGCTTTGGAGATGGTAATCTGAATGGTAGTTTGCTTTGCAAACATGAGGTCCCAAGTTCAAGCCTTATTGCATTGGGTCAAGCCACACATTGCAAGTGAACGTGGATAAATGAAAACTACTAAAGTTCAGCAAATGCATTGTATCTCTAATTGCATTGATTCAGCCATTAACCCTTATTGCATGGCACCAAGTACACTCAGTTCCATGCATGTGCAGCTAAGACTCAAGAACTGTGTTAACTTATTTGTGATAGTGAGCTACTTTATGGAACTCTTCCATTTCATGTGATGTACTATGTAAATTTTAACTTCACTGGCCAATAGAAAGAGGTTACAAGAACTGATTTGCATAAAGTCAACGTGTTACATCAGTAAAAATTTTATCTGTGCAGTGCAGGCTAAGAGTATATGTTTCGGTGGAATACTCAACTACTTAAGTGTTAATTTGGGGGCAGGTAATTCAGCTGACACAATGACAAATACACATTGTTAATCCCTTTATGTTTACTGCTATTATTTAACACCAGCTCAATTCAAACAAAGCAGATCTCAGATAAAGACAATCAAGAAATGACCATTTCATCTTTCTTTTGGTGTCTAAGACTTTAATATCTAAAATGTCCATTTTCTTGCTAAAAACTAATAATAATTGTAGGGTATGAGTTGTGTAGGATTTGGCTGCTTTTTCTAGCAGACTGAACTACCATGTAAGAAATGCTCTTATTGTTGTTATTAGTATTATTTTGTATGTATAAACCAGTTTTGATTGAGTTGATCTATGACCAAAAGAATTCCAGGTGTAACCATCCTGTTTAGTTTGTAGATCAGGGATTATAATATCTGGAGTTGCCTTTTGTTTAAAGATGGTAAACGGCATTTGAGAGATTTTTGTGGCACTTTTTAGCAGGTCAAGTGACAGCAAAGTGGCTTCCTCATTGTTGTTGTTGTTGTTGGTAGTGGTGGTGGTTATCAAAAGAAAAAGAGTTTGACTTACAAACTTAAGCTGACAGTCTAGTACAATACTCATTTCAACATCACTGTACTTTAGAGGGGCATGAAACTCACATCTCTCAACGATTTTCCAACAATTATGTAGCTTAATATATTGTCGAAACATTATTATTATCTCCACCTTAGCGAATTGTTTTCAGCCATGTTTGTTTGTTTGCTTGTTTGTCCAAGGACAAGATATCTCAAGAACTGCCTGATGGATTTGAATGAAACTTTCAGAGATGTTTGGCCTCATGACTGGCACAAACTAATTAGATTTTGGAATCAATCCAGTACTGGACAAGGATGCGGGATTATTTTTCCTGTAGTTTTACTTAATTTTTGAAAGTGGTCGGGTTCATATTTAGTATTTTTGCTTGTGAAAGCAGTTGACTTTATTTCAGATATTCTCATTTTAAAAATCATCTCTGGCTAATTGTTGAGAGGATGTTGGTGTTACCTTCACAGAGGTTTGCACTCTCTGAGTGCTCTTGTTAATACTGTTGTTGTTGTTGTTATTATCATCATCAACATTATTTAATGATCATTGACCTCCTCATTCCCATTTACAATATCGATGGCAGTATTTCTGAGGAAATAATAATAATTATTCATCATTCATTATTACCACCACCAACTTCACCACAACCACCATCATCATAATTATTATCTACAATATAGATTACTTATAATTACATCAACACAATTATTATTATAAATGTTGTTACTGTTGTTGTAAAACATTGTCTCCATGGCTATTATTCCAATATAATAATTGTTTCATTATTATTATCATTATCATCATCAGCAACATCATAATACATATTACAATGTCGTTTTATAACCAAAATTTATTGACTTCCATTATCATCCATCACCATTTTAATACCACTCCCTTTATTAAAAACACTGCTGCTTATAGCCACAGCAATAATAATGATAATAATAATAATGATAATAATAATAATAATAATAATAATAATGGTGATGATGATAATAATGATAATGATAATAACAATGCATTTTTATTAATAATAATAGCAAAAAATAATATTACATGACCACCACTACTACTACTGTTGTGATTGTTCAAATTTTATATGAATTCATTGAGAAATATAAGAAAAATTGTTTACAAATATAAATTAATGCTTTTTCATCCATATTATCCATAGTTTCAAATATTGTTACATACATACACACACACACACACACACATGAACTAATAAAGACACCACTCTTCTGTCATTTGGTTTTTATCATC
Organism: Octopus bimaculoides; assembly: GCF_046866305.1. Lineage (NCBI taxonomy): Eukaryota > Metazoa > Mollusca > Cephalopoda > Octopoda > Octopodidae > Octopus > Octopus bimaculoides. The sequence continues at coordinate 68,267,607 of NC_142937.1, read as the reverse complement.
ATTGTCGTCTTTTAATGTCCGTTTTCCATGCTGGCATGGGTTGGATGGTTTGACTGAGGGCTGGCAAGCCAGAAGGCTGCACCAGGCTCCAATCTGATCTGGTAAAGTTTCTACAGCTGGATGCCCTTCCTAATGCCAACCACTCTGAGAGTGTAGTGGGTGGTTTTTATATGCCACCAGTCAGACAGCACTGGCAATGATCACACTTGAATGGTGCTTTTTAAGTGCCACCAGCATGGGACCAGTCAGGCAGGACTGGCACCGACCATGCTCAAATGATGCTTTTTACATGTCACCAGCATTGGTGCCAATCAGGTGGTACTGTCATCAGCCACGACAATGGCTTCACATGCCTCAACAGGTCTTCGGTCTTCACAAGTGCAGTTTATTGCCCAATGATTGAAGGGTACGCTTAAATGGGCTAGTTATGCTGCACTGGCACATGCCACTGTTACGGTCTCACTTGGCTTGCTGCGTCTTCTCAAGCACAGCGTATCTTCAAAGGTCTCGGTCACTTATCATTGCCCCAGTGAGCCCCAATGTTCGAAGGTCATGCTTCACCATCTCATCCTAAGTCTTCCTGGCTCTACCTCTTCCACAGATTCCCTCTACTGCTAGGGTGTGACACTTTTTTCACACAGCTGTCCTCATCCATACACAACACATAACCATACCAACACAGTCACCTCTTTTTCACACCACATCTGGTGCTTCTTATGTCCAACTTTTCTCTCAGGGTGCTTACACTCTGTCATGTATGCACACTGACATTATACATCCAGCGGAGCATACTAGCTTCAATCCTTGCAGGCTTATGCATCTCCTCAGCAATGACAGCCCGAGAAAAAAAGAAAAACAAATTTCCCCACCAGCTTAATGTATATACAGGAGAATGTAGTCTGATATATAAAAAGATGGGATGATCGTGCTTGGAATGTCCTCAATATTATATCACCTCATAAAGGGCTCATATAGGTATAAACAGTAACACACAGGTACAAACAAAAACAAACAACATGCACTTATTAATCAATACAGCTGTATAAACAAGAGTTGCTTCCCAACCAGATGGTTTGAAGTTCAGTACCAATGCATGGCACCTTGGGAAAGTGTCTTCTACCATAGCTTCATGATCACCAAGGTCATGTGAGTAGATCTAGTAGACAGAATCTGTGGAAGCCCATATGTGTGTGCGTGTGTATGTGTGTGCATGCACGCACGTGTGTGCATGTCTGTCTTAACATTACGTGATTGTTTTAAATATACATCATTCACTTAGTATTCTGTGTAAATGTGTCTAGCCATGGGGAAATATTACCTTGCTTGGAAACAGTTGAGAGGGAGTAACAAGACAGGCATCTAGTCATAGAAAATCTGCCTCAATGAACTGTCTGATTCATGCAAGCATGGAAAAACGGTCATTAAGACAATGACGATGATGATGATTATACACACATCACCATCTGGAGTTACAATAAAATGTACCCAGGTCATTCTGCTATAAGTGTAGGGCTGTGGGACCACTTTAGACTTGTCAAGGATCTAACAATCTCCCTAGTGCTGATGCTATGAGAAATTATGAAAGGCGTCTTGTTGTAGAACCCAAGTAAAAAAAAAAAATGAAACTTAAGTGAGATGTAGTCCCTGACCCATCTAAAGAGAACAAAAATGATTTGGCTAACACATGCCAACATGGAAGGCAGACAAACTAACAATGATGATGCCTATACATATACTACACAAGTATACACAATACACAACACAGCATGCACGTATGCATGCATACATATGTACATACATACACACACACAAACATACACACACACACACACACACAAAAACAAACAAGCAACATTGACAGGAGAAGTAGCCTCTCCTGGACTTGTGATAAGTATATCACATCTCACCTTGAAGGCTATGCTTTTAACCATCCAAGAACTGAAAATATATGATAAATGAAAGAAAGGAGGAGGCTTCTAAACCTCTATACAGTGACAGAAGGTATCAATTGTTCCAAATGTATGTGGAAGATATTGCTCATATCATCAGTAACTGTCCAAAAATGATTACAAAATACTTGTTTCCCATTACGTTTGATGATATCTCTAAGATGGTCTACAGATGGTCTAGGCACAGGAGTGGCTGTGGAGTAAGTAGCTTGCTTACCAACCACATGGTTCTGGGTTCAGTCCCACTGCATGGCACCTTGGGCAAGTGTCTTCTACTATAACCTCGGACTAACCAAAGCCCTGTGAGTGGATTTGGTAGACAGAAACTGAAGGAAGCCTGTCGTATATATGTATATATATATATATATGTGTGTGTGTGTGTGTTTGTGTGTCTGCGTTTGTCCCCCCAACATCGCTTGACAATCAATGCTGGTGTGTTTACGTACCAGTAACCTCACAGTTCGGCAAAACGAGACCGATAGAATAAGTACTAGACTTACAAAGAATAAGTCCTGGGGTCGATTTGCTCGACTAAAGGTGGTGCTCCAGCATGGCCACAGTCAAATGATGGAGACTGAAACAAGTAAAGAGTGCTACACTGAGGAAGTGTTCTGATTGTCATACCAAAGGCACACCAGGACCAGAAAATATCCACCTCTTTAAAACGAAAGAATATGAGTGGAGCATTTCAACAACAACATGGTGTAATCCCAAAAGGCTAGATATATTTGAATGGATCAGAGATCAACAAGTATGCACCATTTTAGAGATCAGTTACCCACCAGATGTGAACGTTTCTCCAAAACTTGGGGAAAAGGAAAATATATCTACAGTTCTTATACTAAGGCAAGAGATTTTTGCTTGTACCAATTATCATAGGTGCACTGGGCTATCTAACAAGCTTGCATAGAGAATAATAGAAATAGAGATAATATCTTGGGATAAGATTCAAACACTGTTTAAGGTATTGACCCAACTTAGCCACAACCTAGTGACCAAAAACAGCAAAAGAAAGAATATAAGCCTGTGTGTGTGCGTGCATACACACACACACACACACACACATCACTCCTGAATTATACAGTCGTTATATTGACAACTGTATCGGTGCGACCTCACTCTCCGGTGAACATCTAGACTCTTTCCTCTCTTTTGTCAAATCTTTCCATCCTGCCCTCCACTTCTCCTGCACTATTTCCGACACCTCAGTCGCCTTTCTTGACATTTCGGTCAGCATTCATCATTCCACTCTCACCACCTCCATCCACTACACACACAGACTCATAATCATACCTCAACTTCTCCTCCTCCCAACCTAAACACGCAAAGCTCTCCATTCCCTATTCCTCCGTTTACACAGGCTTTGTAGTGACAACCATGTCTTTGAGACTCAGTCTCAACTCATGGCTCGCCACTTCATCCTACATGAATATTCCCTCACCACTATCCACACCGCCATTGCCAGAGCACATTCCGTGGACTGTGCATCTGCTCTCTCCCCCCGTACCCGCTCTGCCGTCTTCTATCTGCCGTTTCCCCTCACCTACCACCCCACCACCCTACCTCTCCAACGCTCCATTCTCCAAGCCTTCCGGTGACTCCGGTCCAACCCCTCCACTTCGCACATCTTCCCTAACCTACCCCTTCCATCCTTCAAACAAGCCCACAACCTACGAGACCTCTTGCTCCACAGCTTCTTCCCTAACCCAACCTCCCAATCCAGCTCATTCCCCTGCTCCTAACTACGCTGCCGCATTTGCCCTTATGTCTCCAACACCACCCTCCTCACAAGCACCACCCTCCTCACAAGCACCTATTATCGACCCTATAATATCACTGACTCCTTCACCTGCACTTCTAGCAATGTCATCTTCTGCATCTACTTTTTCTGTCCTTCTTCATACAATGGTCAAATGCAATAGCCATATATCTCCCCACCACTAAGTTGAGAGAGTTTTTTCCTTTTGCAGTTCTTTTCCTGTCTTGTAAATTACTTGGCAACCTCACTAGTGCATGTTACATGAGAAAAGCACCCAGTTCACAATGTAAAATGGCTGGTGTAAGGAAGGGCATAAGCTGTAGAATCCATACCAAAGCTGACACAGGAACACAATGTCAACCTTCCTCTACTGGAGGAGATGAAATTTTACATAAGGTTTATAGTAGAGAAGCAGGGTAAGAGAGTTTATATTTCTGTCGAAAATTTAGTAATACTTATGTGAATTGTTCCACAATAGATGTGAAGACAATTTTGGCTATTGGAGTGACCAATACAAAGTTGAAAGGTGAGCGGAGCTAGCTAATATTTCCATTTGTATTTCTCATTTCATTGTTGGTTTGTTTAGGCAGTAATTATCTTGATTCTATGATCTCTGTAAACCTGCTTATTTATAAAGCATGTATGATCTCCCAACTTGGTGATAAACAGCTGTATTATATAACTGGTTCTGTAATCAATTATTAATTACAATGCTATTCCTCATCACCTTGTAGACTCCTTAGTGTACTCATCAGCAATCATCATTAAGCATCTGTTTTCCATGCTGGCATGGGTTAGACGGTTTGATTGGAACTAGTAAGCTGGAAAGCTGTACCAGGCTCCATCTGGTTTGGCTTAGTTTCTATTGCTGGATGCCCTTCCTGCTGCCAAACACTTCAAAACTGCAGTGGGTGCCTTCTACATATCACTGGCACAAGAGCCCGCTACGTAGCACTGGCACCCTCTTCATAGCACTGGCATGGGTGCCTTTTATGTGTCACCAGCACTGGCCATGATTACGATTTCAATTGAGAAGTCTTATTGAGCAGAGCAAATTGCCAAAGGTCTTGATCACTTGTCATCGCCTCCATGAGACCTAGCATCCACAGATCATGCTTCACCACATTGCCCATGTCTTTCTGGGTCTACCTCTTTAACAGGTTCCCTCAACAGTTAGAGATTGGCACTTCTTTACACAGCTCTTCTCATATATTCTCATGGACATTCATTTTTATTTTCATACTAATTACATCGTATCCTATATATCTTCCTACTTTTATTTACATACATAATATGCACCCATATATGAGTGTATATAGATACGTTCTATATGCATAGGTGTATGCGTACATACTTGTCAATATACATATGTATCTTCCTACATGCATACATGGGTTATTACAGGTATTTCTACAAAGGCATGTACCTAATACATATGTACATGTGTATATATATCATTACCATTTCTGTAGTTTCGATATTTACTTTTCCATGCTTGCATGGGTCAAATGGAAATTCAATGAGGCAGATTTTCTATGACCAGATACCCTTACACTGGCCAACCCCACATATATCCAAGCAAGGTAATATTTTCCATGCTGGACATGTCATAGAAGCATGGAAACAAACAAACATCACCTGTAGAACAGGCTAGTTTGCAATTATCACATGATGTCAAGACTATAAGACATACATATATATACACACTTGTGTGTGTGTGCGTGTGTGCGTGCGCGTGTGCGTGTGTGTGTGTGTGTGTGTGTGTGTGTGTGTGTATATATATATAATGGGCTTCTTTCTCTTTTCATCTAAGAAATCCACTCACAAGACTTTGGTCGACCTGCTGAGGCTTATAGTAGAGGACACTTGCCCAAGGTGCTACATAGTGGGACTGAACCTGAAACTATGTGGTTGAGAAGCAAACTTAATTACAGAGCCATTTATCTATGCATGAATGTAGATATGTGTATGTTTCAATATATATGGAAGAATGTTTGTGTATGTTAGCCAATATAGCTATGTATGTATAACTTTATCTACAAGTATATAGTCAGCCTTGTTAGGAAAAATGTACATAAAATTCCTAATGCAGAAAGCAGACAACTTCATTAAACGGCTCAGATGGCGCGCCTGTTTCTTTGACAAGGAGGATGAAAGCCAGGACAACACCATTAAACATGGATTTAATTCCATATTTTATATTCTGCTTTGCCCATAATTACTACTGTTTCAGGAATGACTGGTCATATTAATTTGAAATATTAAGTTAGTAACAGTTTCCAAATTATATTAAAGATGAAAATAAACGATATCCAGAATTCATTTATATCAAGTCAGAAAAGACTAAAACTGACCAGATTGGGCTATGCTAACCACTCTAAATTCATTGATTCTGATATAAGCAAAACTACAAAACTAGCTGGTATATCTAATATTTTATTTTAAAACACAGAAGGAAAAAAAAAAGCTTTAAATATTAACATAGATAATATAACTGAACCACACAACTACATTTTTTTTTAATGTTCATAAACTTTAAGGTCGTGAGCTGGCAGAATTATTAGCACATTGGACAAAATGCTTAATTTCATATGTTCCAACTATTTACATGCCAAGTTCAAATTCCACCAAGGTCAACTTTGTCTTTCAACTTCTAAGGGTTGATAAAATACAATACCAGTGAAGTACTTGAGACAATGCAATCAACTTGCTCCCCAACCATCAAAATTACTGACCATGTGCAAAAATTAGAAAGAAGGTTTGAAAACTCAACCATCAATCAAAGAGAATTAATCCTAAACTTAAGGTGGTATCATGCCTTGAAATAATATAATTGAGGTCAGTGCAAGGCTCATGTCCATTTTGAAAAAAGACGACTTGTAAAATTTTGCAAATAGTAATCAAAGGTTATCCTGCTTCCATCATCGTCATCATCACCATCATCATCATCACCACCACCAGCACCACCTTCATCATCATCATCTTTAAATGTTCACTTTCCATGCTGGCATGAGTTGTTGGTTTTGACAGGAGCCGGCTAGCTGGAGAGTTGTTTAGACTCCGATTGTCTGCTTTGACATGGTTTCTATGGCTGAAGACCCTTCCAAATCTCAAACACTTTACAGAGTGTGCTGGGTGCTTTTTACATTCCAACTGGCATGGGTGGGTTTATGTAGCACTAGCACGAGTGCATCTTATGTGGCACTGGCACCCGCATGACAAACACCTCTCAGCTGGGAGAGGGAGAGGGAGTGGGAGGCATAGCCATAAAGGATATGCCTAAGTGTATGGATGGTTGCGCTTTTACTTAGCTTGACATGTCTTCTCAAGTACAGCATATCACCACAAATCCTGGTCCTTTGTCATCTCAATGAAGCCCAGCAATTGAAGATCCATTCTGACCACTTCACCCCATGTTTTCTTGGGTCTACCCCTTCCACAGGTTTCCTCCACAATTAGAGATCAGCACTTCTTTAAGCAGCTGTTCTCATCCAATATACACCACATGATCATACCAGCACAGTCTTCCCTCTTGCATACATTTGGTGCCTCTTGTACCCAGTTTTTCTCTTCAATCATTTACACTGTCACATAAGCACACTGACGTTACCCATCCAGCTCTGCTGGATGCATAATGCTGGCTTCATTAATTTCAAGCCTTTGCAAGTCCTCTGTGGTGAAAGCCCATCTTTCACTGCGTGTAGCATAATTGTACACACAATGACATCATACAATCTACCTTTCACTCTGTGAGAGGAGCCCTTAGTTACAAACAAAGGTAGTACCTCTCTAAACTTTGCCCAGCCCATTCTTATTCTAGCAGCTACACTTTCCTCCTCCACTGCTAACTTGGTCGCATAATTAGAAGAAGCTATCTACTACTTCTAAGGTTCCCTACAAGCTCTTGAGGAAGTCTATTCTCTGCACATTTTTAGTGCTTATTGTACCTGCACATTTGCTACACACAATGACTATTTTCTGTTAACCTTCCTGTGATACCACTACACCTCTGTGTCCAAAGCTTACAGTGGGTACAATATATGGAGTTTCTACCAATATCCTTTCCACATATCGAGCAGGGCCATCTCACTGAAGGTACTTGTTATTTGTCTGTTTTTCTACTTACTAGGACATTTGTATTTGCTAAACTAACTTTATGGCTCTTAGATTCTAAACCTTCCTTCCACATTTGAAATTTCTTCTCTAGCTCAGATCGTGATTCAGCTTTAAGATCAAGATCATCAGCAAAATAGAGCTCCTCTGTTGTGGCCTGGAAAACTATGATAAACAAGAGAAGGCCGAGAACTGATCCTTGGTGAACTCTTACCTGTACACTAAATTCATTGCCAACCTTCACCTTACTGGCAACATCTACATGGCTTGTACATCTCTCACTAACTACTCATCTATCCCTAACTTCTGCATTGATCAACAGATAAGGGAGCAGGAGACCCTGTCAAAAGCTTTTCTCCATGTCAACAAAATTCAAGTACAGGGGTTTATTTTTGGCTAAATACTTCTCCTGAAGTTGCCTTACCAGGAATATAGCATCAGTTGTGCTTCTCCAAGGCACAAAACCAAACTGCATCTCATCTAATAATTGGTGTTATCCTACATGCCAAGAAAACTTTGGTAAACTACAATAATTCAGTCTGGATTAAAAAGCAGCATTCAAAGATAAAAAAAAATGTGCTCCACAGATTTGGTGGAGATAAGCAATTTAATAGGTGTATATTTAGTGCCAAACCAATATTCTAAATTTTCAACCAATGAATTATACTAAGACGGTGGACTTCTCTTGCTTAGGAATTTCAGGCCACAGTCTATTGCCATTGAGACTAACCAATTTACTTTTAATTCTCAAGACTTTATACTTAATTTAACAAACTCATAGCACTATACAGTTCCTAAACTGAACAAAACATGATGTTACATCATCAAACACTCCAACCAGTCAAAAATATATTTAATATCTTAGCAACAAATATCACCCATAGATTTTCAATACACCCAGCAAATAAGCAAATTATCACAGGAGCATCTACAGACTACAATGAAGCATGTTCCCAAAGATAGAATGTATAGAAAACCATCCAGACAGATAAACAATAGAATAAGATATGAGAATAGAAATATTAACTGGATCAAGCCACCACCTAAACTTTGCAGTGGCCACTTCAGTAGCCAAAATCTTGTTCAAGCTATTTAGGAAACTTTCCATATTACAACATAGCTACAAAATTTTCAACATAAATACAACTAAACTCTTACTTCAAAACTTTAAATCTCTCAAAATGCTTCCGCTAGTGTCTCTAAATTAAAATTCCCTAACACTCAATAACAATACCAATTATCAGTAATCAACTAAAGCATACATAGGCCTAACTACCAATACTTTTAATACACACTACTACTAGCACACATACAGGTTTCAAGCCTACTCAGGAAAACTGATACAAAGTAAAGTTTCATTTCATAACCAGAACTGGAACACTTAAGCTAAGGTGCACCTACATTTGGTTTATAGTAAATCATGAATCCTGTCTACAGTACAGATAAATATAGATATACTCCTAGATATTGCACCAATACCCCCAAAATTGTGACTGAAGTACCTCAAATATGTACCCCTTTGAAATCCTACAGCCACTATAGTCTGTTCATCTAACACAGCAAGTAACAAGATCCTATTGGAAAACAATCTTGTAAACTTAGGACCCAACTATGAGCAAATTGCCTCACATTTCTAACTACATTTCCAATATCCATACTTAATGAGATAGTTGCATAACTGGTTCTATGGTTTATGAAATTATTTCTCTTAACCCAAAATACATTTTTTTACGAGTATATATATATATATATATATATATATATATTCATATACTTGTGGATATCAAACACATGTATGTGGGCATGGAGTGTGCATGTATTTATATATTTTTAACAACATGCCACCAATTATATTGGCTGATACTGTAACACTTTCTGATGTTCATTATATACCTTAAAAGGCTATTTGCATTTGATATGCAATCTGTGAAAACTTGATGATGTAATCTGATTATAAGGTTTTTCCTTATATAACAGGCATTATAGTTAACAAAATATACATCAAATGCATTGAAGAAAGGTAAAAATTTATCTCCACATTTGTACTGTGTTCATAATATTGAAATGGAACTACAAAAAGAAACATGGAATATAAATACATTTCCTATTTACATATGGGTCTTTTGAAATATATCTGGACACAAGGAGATATAAACATTCATTATATATCATGATTTAATAAACCACACTATACAAATAAATAAACATACCTGTACATGCTTGATTGTGTGTGCATGTATACCTACATGTAAATCTATATATTTGTAGGTATCCATCTATATGTTTGCATATATACATATGTATATGTGTGTGTGTATATATATGTATATATATATATATACACACACACACATATATATATATATCATCATCATCATCAATGTTTAACGTCCGCTCTCCATGCTAGCATGGGTTGGACGATTTGACTGAGGACTGGCGAACCAGATGGCTGCACCAGGCTCCAATCTGATTTGGCAGAGTTTCTACAGCTGGATGCCCTTCCTAACACCAACCACTCCGAGAGTGTAGTGGGTGCTTTGATGTGCCACCGGCACAAGGGCCAGTCTGGCGGTACTGGCAAAGGCCACACTCAAATGGTGTTTTTGTGTGCCGTCTGCACAGGAGTCAGTCCAGTGGTGCTGGCAACGACCTTACTCGAATGTTTTGTTCACATCCCATCAGCACAAGTGCCAGTAATGTGACGCTGGCAACGATCACGCTCAAATGGTGCTTATTATATGCCACTGGCACGGAAGCCAGACCACTGCTCTGGCAGTGATCCTGCTTGGATGGTGCTGTTAGTGCTTCACTGGCATAAGTGCCAGTCATTGAATTTGGTTCAGTTATGACTTGACTTGCCCCAACAGGCCTACGCAAGCAGAGTTTAGTGTCCAATGAAGGAAGGTTGGCATGGGTGCCAGTCGTCAAATGTGGTTCGATTTTGATTTCGATTTCACTTGCCTCAACAGGTCTTCACAAGCAGGTATTTGTGTCCAAAGAAGGAAAGATACGCATAAGTGGTCTGGCTACACCCCTGGTAAAGGCCATGGGTTATGGTCTCACTTGTCTTGCTGGGTCTTCTCATGCACAGCATTTTTCCAAAGGTCTCGGTCACTAGTCATTGCCTCAGTGAGGCCTAATGTTCGAAGGTCGTGCTTCACCACCTCATTCCAGGTCTTCCTGGGTCTACCTCTTCCACACAACTATCCTCATCCATTCTCACCAAATGACCATACCACATGCAATCGTCGCTTTTGCACACCACAACTGATGCTTCTTAAGTCCAACTTTTCTCTCAAGATACTTACACTCTGTTGAGTATGCACACTGAAATTACACATCCATCAGAGCATACTGGCTTCATTCCTTGCAAGCTTACGCATGTCCTCGGCAGTCACAGCCCATGTTTCACTGCCATATAGCATGGCTGTTCGTACACACACGTCATACAGTCTGCCTTTTACTCTGAGCAAGAGGCCCTTTGTCACCAGCAGAGGTAAGAGCTCTCTGAACTTTGCCCAGGCTATTCTTATTCTAGCAGCTACACTTTTAGCGCACCCTCCCCCGCTACTGACTTGGTCACCTAGATAACGGAAACTATCGACTAGTTCCAGTTTTTCTCCCTGGAATGTGGCAGAAGTTGTTCTCTGCACATTTCCAGTGTTTATTGCTCCTGAACATCTGCTACATACAAAAACTATCTTACTAGTTAACCGTCCTTTGATATTTCTGCACCTCTTATGTGTCCATAGCTTACACTGGGTACATCTTACAGAGTTTCTACCTACGCCTTTTCTACAGATCGAGCAGGGCCATCTACCTGAAGGGGTTTGTGGTTTGTCTACCTTTCTACTTATTAGGACACACACACACACACCTTGATAGTATCGAGGTGGCCTCATTAGTGCTGGTATTTAAAAAAAAAGCACCCAGTACATTCAGTAAAATAGTTGGTATTAAGAAACACATCTACATATAGAAATCATATCAAAACAAACGTCTGAGCTCAAACCGCTGACTGACTGGATCCTGTCAAACCATTTAACCCATGCCAGAATGGGAGGTAGATGTGTGATGACAAAATTAATGATGATCCACACACACACACACACACGTGTATATGTGTGTGTGTGTTCCACCCACATGTAACATTAAATTTTTCACACACCCTACATTAACCAAAACTACATCTCTTCATCTCTTCCTCACATCTTTGTGCACTATGTTTATCTCACCCTGCCCAATCCTGTCTTCCCTCCACTATATACTCAGGATGTACCAGTCACTGACTTCTTCCACTTCCCTCTACTTTTGCATTCACATAAATTCCCTCCTCACACACCCTGTACAATCCTCTACCATTGCATTTATATTCGCATACTCATCCCATGAGAGGAAGCCCTGGTACATCACTACCATCTCCTTCATTCACTCTCCTTCTCTTGTCCCCCCCCCTCTCTCTCTCTCTCACTCTGTCCCTCTGACTGGGGAAATTATGTATCGCTTATAGAGCAAGACATTTGTTTCTGTTCTTCTGTCATACTCTAACCTTCCATCACTTCATATAAAGCCACCTCTTTCAGTACCAGTTTCCCCTCCCCCTTTCAAAGGATATTTATTTTGAAAGTTACTTTGTTTACCTTGTTGGTGTTGATGCTACATAAAATGCATCCTGAACACTGTGTAAATTGGTTGGTGCTTAGAAGTGCATACAGCAATAAAAACTATGCCAAAGCAGACTACATTGGTGATGGTGCCAAGTAAATAGCACCTAAACTGCTCTGAAAAGTGATTGACATTAAGAACAGCACCCAGACATAAAAATCAAGCCAAAGCAAAATTTGACGGTGTTAGTGCCACGTAAAAAATCACCAAGTCCAATTTATAAAGTGGTCAGCATTAGGAAGGGTGTCCAGTCATAAAAAACATACCAAAAGAGTAGAGATTGATGTTATTCTCTGACAATCCATCCAACTTACACAAACATGGAAAATAGATGTTAAATTATGATGATAACATACTTATTATTTTATTTCAGTCAAGTCAATCTCTTTCTACTCTGAGTTTAGCTAAAGGTGCACAGAATCTCCAAGCAAGTTATGTTGTATCTTGTCTGAAGATCCTGAATCAACCGAAATAAAATACATTATTAATCTCTATTATGGCTTTGAGAACTCTTTTTCTGACAGTTAACACTGAACATATATATATATATATATAATATATGAGTATATGCATCCTCAGTCAAATCGTCCAACCCATGCTAGCATGGAAAGCAGACGTTAAACGATGATGATGATGATATGTACATGTATGTACATACCTTCATCTACATGCATATATAGATGTATATCTGGGTACATGACGTTGCAAAAAAACATGGACAAAATGATAAAGAAGGTACAAAAAACACACAGGCCACATAGAGAACATATCCTTCATCAGCTGACGTTTCGAAGAGTTAGGGCAGGACGCATCGTTAAAATGGCTCTTCGCACGGACACAAATTTAATTTGTTCCATGGAGGATAGTGGCGGACGGAAGGAGTGGCTGTGTGGTAAGTAGCTTGCTTACCAACCACATTGTTCCGGGTTCATTCCCACTGCATGGCACCTTGGGCAAGTGTCTACTATAACCTCGGGCCGACCAAAGCCTGAAAGAAGACAAACTGAAAGAAGCCCGTCGTATATATGTATTTGTGTGTGTGTGTATATATGTGTGTGTGTGTGTGTGTCCAACATCGCTTGTGTGCTTACGTCCCCGTAACTTAACGGTTCGGCAAAAGAGACTGATAGAATAAGTACTGGGCATTCAAAGAATAAGTCCTGGGGCCGAGTTTCTCGACTAAAGACAGGACTCCAGCATGGCCACAGTCAAATGACGGAAACAAGTAAAGAGAGTATATATATATATATATATATATATATATATATATATATACACACTGTAATTTTTTGCATAGATATTGTTAAAACATAGAAACGGGCTAGAGGTGGAGTGCTCAGCATGAGCTAGAATTCAAATTATGGTAAGAATGGATACATAAGGGTGGAAGACTACAGGAACAATACCGTATATCCAACGTAAGATTTAATATATGTGTGTGTATGTGTGTGCTCAAATCATTCTAGAATCAATAAATATATTAAATTCAAATTACGATAAACAAACAAACGAAGTTTGCTTTTAGAAGCGTTGATATGTCTTAGAAAGTTAAACAAGTGATATTTAAATTCTCAATCGCAGGATAATGCTAATAATATAGCCTGAACAGGATAAACTACCCCTATTTTGCAGAAAAAAGTGTAGGTGGTTAGCTGTGCGACTCGAACTCACATCTCCGTGATTACACGTCAAAGTCTCTAAAATGTCTAAAAAGTAAGATAAAATAAAGTATACAGGCATATACTCGAGGGGCTTCCGGTGGTGAAGTCCCCTGCGCATGCGCAGAATAGTACTTCCTCAATGGCGGCTATAATTTGGCGCCCCTACAATATAAAGTTCAGAAATATCATGAATGTTTAAAATATTTATTTTAAAATATTTATAAACATGCATAGTTTCCAAGTTGTATAAAAATATTTAACAATTTAAGACAACAAATTTATATGTATTAAATTAAAAACGTGTACATAAAAGGATATGTCTATATACTATATAAAAAAACGTACAATACATAGGTAATGTTAAAAGTTTTCCTGAGATGTGTCTATTAATTTCGTGTAGTACTCATATTAGAAATTAGACACTCCCTTCGTCAGGATGTTCATTGTTACAGAAAGAGAGGAATAAAAATATAAAAAGGTTACAGTGATATAATACAATATGTTAACATACATGTAAAATCAAACGGACCTAATACATTACATCATGTATATATATATATACGTGTGTGTGTGTGTATACATGTGTATATATATATATATATATATATATATATATATATATATACATACATGTGTGTATGTGTATGTGTATATATATATATATATATACATATATATATATATACATACATGTGTGTATGTGTATGTGTATATATATATATATATATACATATATATATATATACATACATGTGTGTATGTGTATGTGTATATATATATATATATACATGTGTGTATGTATATATATATATATATATACATGTGTGTATGTATATATATATATACATGTGTGTATGTATATATATATATACATGTGTGTATGTATATATATATATATATATATATATATATATACATGTGTGTATGTATATATATATATATATATATATACATGTGTGTATGTATATATATATATATATATACATGTGTGTATGTATATATATATATATATATATATATATATATACATGTGTGTATGTATATATATATATATATATACATGTGTGTATGTATATATATATATATATATATACATGTGTGTATGTATATATATATATATATATATACACATGTGTGTATGTATATATATATATATATATATATATACATACACACACAGGGTGCATAAGGTATTTGTGGACATACGTTTTTGGGATAATTGCTGCATCTTTTTGCTGACTCTATATAATCTTTGTTTCAGAAAATAATAATGGCAGACCCTCAGCTTATTCAAGAAACGAAGAAAAAATGCTGTTATTGTGGTTTATAAAGGCTGAGCATCGCGATTTAGAAATATTTCAATTTTTAAAAGTTGCCAGATCTTTCGTCTACAAAGTCTGTAAGGAGTTAGAGACTGAAGATGGAAATGTATTACCAGTATCAAAGCATAAAAAGCATTCTAAACACTCTAAAATCATCAGAACACCTGAATTTATCCAGAAAGATCGACAGACCACTGATTACAATCTCAGAAAGCCCATGAGGTCAATTACAAAAGATCTCCATGTGTCAGAAGGAATAGTCAGAGATGTTGTCCACAAAGTCATCAGATATAAGTTTTTTATGATGAGGAAAGGTAATTTGTCAGAAAAAGCAAAACAAAAGAAAATCACTTCATTAGATCTATAATGGTTCGTAAACAAACTGAAAAATACAGCGGAAGAAGATTTGATTTGGTTTTTCTCAAACAAGAAAATTTTTGACCAAGATCAAAAAGTTAACAGAAGATATGACAGATGGTTATGTGCAGAGGAGGAGGTGAAGTGATATGCATAGAAAATGTGTATTTCAGTAAGACTCGGCACTATCACAAAAGGCTCTAGTAACACAGGAGTGGATGGCTGAAAATTTTCATGATCACATAACCCCTAACATTTAGCCTCCTAATTCCCCAGAGCTCAATTCATTGGACTATTTATTACATGTGAAGCATTGCTGAGGGAGAGGTCAATGAACACGCCCGTAACACTAAAGATTCTTTCCAAGCTGCCATCGTCAGAGCAATGTCCAAAATGAACCAGGACCGCTTTATTCAAACATGTAGATGATTTAGATCTTATATAGAAGCACTTGCTGAAGCTGAAGGTGGCTGTATTGAATAACATTATAGAAAAGAAAGTTTATTTTTATCCTCATAGCATTTTTTGTTAAATAAAGTAATTATCTGTTATTATATATCTGTTTTTTTTTTTTTATAAACATAAACCTGTCCTCAAATACCTTACGCACCCTGTGTTTTTCTCCTTGTTTTCTGCGTATTCTTTCTGTTGAAGAGCGTAGCTCGAAACGTTAAAGACTTTCTGTATTCCCGAGCGTCAAACTAATACATCCTTTTGTTGTTTACACCACCTGTCCTCATCTGTTGTTGTTGTTTTTTTCGTACACTCTCCCATATATATATATATATATATATATATATATATATATATATATATAATAGAAATATGTTACAAAATCAAAATAGAAACTACGTGGAAATGTAAGGGGAAAGTAAGAAGAAAAATAAGCGAAAATGCACATTGGAAATCAAAATAAAAGTTAAGGCTTTTTATGAAAAGTAATTGAACTGAGGTAGGAATAAAGGTAGTAAAAGTCATTATGTGAGTTGTTAAAGAGATTTAAAAGCATACAACTTTCGTAATATTACTAGTCATTGCTTTGAGTGCACACCGAATTCTGAACGTTGTCAAGTCTATCAGTCCCTTAGTAAAAAGATTATGTGTAAGGGAGGGAAGTAGTTCTGGATTTGGTGCAATTAGGGTAGATCTGGATTTGTAATGTGAATGGTGTATGGGATGTATGGGGGTTAGTGATATTAAATGGAAGATTAGTAGTGTTCTATATTATGTTATGTGTTTATATATATATATATATGTATATATATATATATATATATATATACGGGAAAAAAAATACAAAGTAGAAAATGCTAAAATACTTTTATAACGAACATTACAGTACCGGTTTCAATCCTTGAGATCTTTTCAACAGTAAATAGGAATAATAAATTTTGGTAAATTTAAAAGAAAAGTCTTTTTAAAAACATATTTGTATAGAATTCAAATACCAGGGGCATTTTTCTTGTTTCTGTCTGTCCCTGTTTCACTTGTTGACTCTTTTGGATTTGAAGTCGTTGTGAATTCTTGGCTAAGAAGTGGGAGTGCTATGATAGTAGCAGGGTGTTGATTGGTTGAGTGTCCTGACATTGACCTGTTGACGGTCATAGTGATCTGTATTGTTTATAATGTTTGCGTAGGTGTTATTCTAAACAGCAGTAGTAGTAATAAAGTAAGGGAGGAGGTGGTGGAAAGGAACAGGTCAGTGTCAGGACACTCAACCAATCAACACTCTGCTTCTATCATAGCACTCCCACTTCTTCTTTCTTCTTAGCCAAGAATTCACAACGACCTCAAACTCACAAGAGTTAACAAGTGAAACAGAGACAGACAGAAACAAGAAAAATGCCTCTGGTATTTGAATACTATACAAATATGTTTTTAAAAAGACTTTTCTTTTGAATTTACCAAAATTTATTATTCATATTTACTGCTGAAAAGATCTCAAGGATCGAAACCAGTACTGTAATGTTTTTTATAAAAGTATTTTAGCATTTTCTACTTTGTCTTTTTTCCATATATATATATATATATCTACTTGTGTGTTCCTCTTCAACCTTTTACATATATATATATATATATATATATATATAACAAAAGAGTGGGTGTATTTCCACACAGGAAAAAATATAGGAAAATTTGTTGTTGAAAATGCACCTGAATTTGAAAAACTTCTAATTGTTTGTAAATAAATTTATTTACATACATATCAAACCAATTTCAACAATATTTTCTGCTTATTAATGGTAAACATTTCAAATTGTGAAGTAGAAAACATGTTTAAAAGATTCAATGTTAACAAGATTCAATAATATCAAATATGATTTAAATGTATTCAATAATATCAAATAAGATTTACATAAAGGGTAAAGATCCCCTTTGGTCATGAATGACCATGGGATTGCACTTAGAAAGTTACCCTCCAAAGTCCAGGCAAGGTTGTTTATGGAAGACCAGCAGTCACCCATACATACCAGCCCCCCCTCTCCATGCCACTCATGTTATCCAAGAGATAGGCAAACACCAATACAGCTTGGCACCAATGATGTTGCAACTCATTTCTACAGTTGAGTGAACTGGAGCAACACGAAATAAAGTGTCTTACTCAAGAACACAACACATAGCCCAATCTGGGAAACAAACTCACTAACTTATGATTGTGAGCCCAACACTCTAATCCCTGAGCCATATGTCTTCACAGTAAATTGACTGAACTGATTAAGCAGTAGACAAAATGTCCTTGTTAAACTTAATTATGTCTCTTTATAATCAGAGTTCAAATTTTGCTGAGACTGTCATTATACACACACACACACACACACATATATATATAGGCAGGAATATAGATGAGTACTTGTAATTATTTCAGTGAATATAGTTACATATATAACCATAGAAAGTGTGGCCAAATCAGACATTTGAACATGATGCAGTGTTTAGACATGTTGGATTCTGTGAAACAATCCAACTCATGTTAGCATGGACCATGGATACTAAATAATGATGATAATCACACACACACACACATTGTAAATAAATTGTTTCTAATTTTGGCACAATGCCAGCAATTTTGAGGTGAGTTGGGGTTAATTTATATCATCAACTCCCAGTGCTTGACTAGTTCTCTAGTTTATTGAACCTGAAAGGATGAAAAGCAAAGTTGAACTCAGAACATGAAAGAACTAAAAGAAATATTGCTAGGCATTTTACCAATGCAAACAATTCTGCCATTTCACTACTTAATAATAATAATTATGATAATAATAATAATAATAAATAGATAAATAAATAACATATATACATAAAAGATAATCACTTCTTAATTATCACACATGCAGTATATCAAACATGAAACCTGCACAAAATCTCAAACTCAGAAATATTTTTATAAATATTTGGAAACTTAAAATAAATATTTATGTTAAATTAATTTGCTGAAAGTATTTCCAATATCTGAAAAATCACAGCTGAATTAATTTCAGATTATTAATAGGAAGAACAATAAACAATTGCAGAATAAAAATACTATAGCAACTGTAGTATTATTCACATTTTCTAGCTGAAGTGTACAGATACATCTGAAGGTATTTATACACGAGTCATTTTAATGTTGAAGGCTTACTTAGACAAGAAACAGCAGTGTAAATGACCTTTTGTAAGTCCTTCATGGCTAGTAGAGGAAAAGTGATCAAGAAATCTCAGCTTATGGGTTGCAGCAATAAGGATCAGTAAATGGAGATATAAAGATATTTTCAGAACAAAAGAACAGGTCTAAATGCTGGTAACAAAGTGGATTCAGATAATGGCAACCAAGAGCAAGGGGCTGGTTTAAGAATAACAAATATTGAAAAAAAAACAGCCCAAAGAAAACGTTTTTGGCAATTATTAGATTATTTTATATTTGAAAAGATGAAATGAGAGTACTTTAATTTTTTAACATTAGCCCTTCATCAGAAATTTAAGTAGAAAGAGAAGGGGAATAGTGGAAGTACACAAAGAAAAAGAAAAGAATTAAAAAGAGAGAAGAGGGCAAATGATGAAAGAGAAAGGTTGGAAACCAATGAGTAATGTTCTTCGATGGTATTAATAAACTGGGCCATGGATTATGTCAACAAGACATCAAAGGCAGTAAATTGGAGGAGTCATTAAAGTGTAGATAAAAGTGTCTCATACTATTTGTCATACTCACTGCAGTTTGTGTTCAGTTTCTACCAAGGTCATATCTAACTTTCTTTCTTTCAGTATTCACGAAAGTAAAATTCCTATCTTTACCAAGTAGATGGGCAGAATTGTTAGAGCATCTAAATAATGGCTTCATAGAATTTGTTAGAGCTCTTTACATTTTGAGTTATTGGAATTGTAAATTACATCTACATTCCGGTTTATACGACCAACTGGTCCTTGGCTATCTTCACTCAATATGATTCTCTCTGGTGCAAGTATTAAGGCAAAGACTGGTTTGAAGACAGTTTCTTTCCTTTCTCCCTTCAGCTAAGTAAAGGGACATAGACACTACATTTTCCCTGACAAAGGAAAGGGACATAGACACTACGTTTTCCCTGACAAAGGGGTGAGATATAGACACTGTTTTCCCTGACAAAGGAAAGGGACATGGACACTACAGTTTTCTCCCTATCTTATATAGTTAAGAAAAATAGGAATGAACAAGGTAGTTAGGGAAAGTTTGTTGTTGTTGTCATAGTGCAAAATATGATACTGAGAGTATATCAGTTGAGTAAGGATGTTACAAATCAAAATTATTGGTCAACGTTTCCTTAGTACATCTATATATACTTCAAATGTGAAAGTGTTGTGATGGCTACAGATACAGACAACTCAAGTCACATCCAAACCAAAGTCATGCAAGTGTTTATGACAATTATTCTTTCAATATATTCAGTCACCTTAAAAACAGTAAGGAATAATATGTACAATCCCCTAGACATAAAAAAAAATGCAGAGTACTCAACAACTGGAGCATCTTTCATTATAGCTCAGTTCCATCAGGTCTGACCCAAGGCTAAAAAGCAAAATAACAGCACACAAAACCAACAGTTTTTACTGTTAAAAATTGGAACAATAGAGAGAAGATAATATTGCTTCAGTTCATAAGCAATATAGTTGTCAGACATGCAGCTTCTTTAATTATTCTACAACAATAACCTCTACTAACCTAACTCCTCTACCTAAATTACTCTATCCATTTATCAAGACTCCAGGAGAAATATATTTCACCTTGATCTATAACCCACAACAATCTTTTATCCTGATGTTCCCCTTGTTTCAGGTACTGGGTCATGTCTTGAACAGTTTAATCAAACAAATTAACCCATGTACTTATTTTGACCCAAGTACTTGGTACTTATTCTATCATTCTCTTTCGCCCAACTGCTAAATTAGAGATATAAACAAACCAACATCAGTTGTCAAGTGGTGATTTGGGACACACAAAAGGCTCATACACACACACACACACATAAAAACACATATAGTTGCTCCCACACAGTTTCTGTATATCAAATTCACTTCCAAGGCATTGGTTGGCCCAGGGCTATAACAGAAGACACTCACCCAAGGTACCATGCAATGGGATTGAACCTGAAACCACAAAATTGTAAAGCAAGCATCTTGATTACACAACCATGCCTGTGCCAAAATATCTGCCAAGCTGCAATTGAATATTTTTCAGCCAAGGCTTGATCTACCAATGTCCTCTCTGAAACTTATTCATCTCATTCTCATTAGCGTAGAACAGTGCTGGCCAACCTGAGGCCCATGGGGTGCATGTGGCCTGCAGACTTATATCTTCGTGAAATGGGTTTATTTAACCCTTTCATTACCATATTCATTTTGAGATGCTCTGTGTTTCTTTCAATTATTTTAGATATAACAAAGAATTTAGTAAAATGACTTCATTACCATTAAGCTAGTGTTAGGAACATAAATTGTAACTAAGGTTTGGTGCAAGATTTTAATTCAAAATTTATGAAAACAAGACATTTGTACTAAAGAGCCAGAGCCGGTTTCAGCCAAGATGGTAACGAAAGGGTTAAACAAACATTTTTCAGATTTTATCAAGAACTAAAGATTGTAATGAAAAGTAAAAAAAGAAAGATACTACTGTTTTTGTTACAGTAATTTAAAGTTTATAAGTGGCAATAAAGCAATAGTCTACAATTTTATAATTTTAAACAAACGAAATGTCTGAAAAATTCTTGATGCTGTAATTTGGTTATTTGACTATTAGTGCATAAAGTATACCAAGCAGCCCTCAAAAACCTTTCTGTGATTAAAGTGGCCTGCAATATAATTCGAGTTGGCTAAGGCCTGACCTAGAATAAGGAGTGGATTGCAAAGGTTGCCACCATTCTCCTCTGCCTCTCCTGATTAACAAATTTTCTTTGGAAATGGATACTACAAGTATGGCTCGGTGGTTCACAAATGTTTTGCAACCATTTATGCCCACTTTCAATTTCATTGTGCACTACATTGGGTAAATGTCTTTTACTAAGAGTAAATTCAATCAGCAAAATGCACAGAATCTCAATGTTTGTTTGTGACATTATACATATGCGCGTGTGTGAGAGAGGGGGAGGGGGGAGATCATCATCATTTTCATATGCTCAAATGGTTCAGACAGAATTCGTTGAGGCAGATTTTCTGCAGTTAGTTGTTCTATCCCATACCCTCACCTAGCAATGTAAAATTTCCCCATGATCAGACATTTTCACAGGAAATTAGAAATAAATGACATTGCTTGTATGTTGGTGACACTAACAATTATAGCATTATATCAAACCAAGGAGACAGCAACACACACACAAACAAGCAAACAAATAACAACAACAACCACAAGAAGAACAAGAAGAACAAGAAGAAAAACAACAACAACAACAACAAGCTATTTTTAGTTTCTGTCACTCAAATCTACTCACAAGGTTTTGGTTGGTCTGAAGCTATAAATGGAATCACCTTTTAGAGAGCCTGAACTTGAAATCACATGGCTGTAAAGCAAACTTCCTAAGCACATGAACATACCTACAGATGATATGTGTGTAAGAGAGAGAGGGGGAGAGCGAGAGAGTGAGTGTATGTGTGTGTTTGTGTGTATTTATATAAGATGTGAGAAAAGATTTAGCATTGCAGATAAAAATATTGGGAAAAATGACATGAATATGAAAAATATTAGCTGCTATATGAAAGATTAGGAAATGCTTTTATAGCCATGTAGTGTACAAAGACTATATCTGTTGCATTAAGTGAAATTTCCTTTGGACCAATTGTAGATAGAAAGAGAGTAGGGAGATCCTGAAACGTGTAGTTAAATCAGACCTTAGAGAGTTCAGAAATGATTTAGGTGAAATCACACTGGAAATAAGACTAGAAATATGCTTGTTGTACAAATCCTTTCAACTTATTCCCATATAAAAGTAAACAAATGTCAGTGATGTTGATTATTGTATAGGCTGTGTTTTATTTTTCCCACAGAGAACAGAATCATATCTGCAACAATTCTTTAATGTATGACTATTATATAATATTTTGATGTTTATGTTGGTTTGCTTGTTAATGAGGCACATGTAACAAAATAATAAAAAGGAACAAAATGACAGCCAATAGAGGAAAAAAAGGATGTGTGTGTGCATGTATATGAATGTGTGTGTGTGTGTATATATATATATATATATATATGTGTTGTGTGTGTGTGTGTGTGTATATATATATATATATATATATATATATATGTATATGTATATATGTATATATATATATATATATATATATATATATATTTGTATGACTGATGTATAATATTGGTACATTAGCTCTGTGGTTGGATTAAATGGGAGGAAATCGTTCATGTAATTAACATTGTATGCGTGAGTTGACATGAGTGCATATATAATATACATCAATGTGTATGTGTATATACATAAATGTGTATATGTGTATATATATATATATATATATATATATATATATATAACTGATTATTCCAAAATATGTATGTAAATATAAATTTTCATGTACATAAACGTGTATGTATATGCAAAGACAAATATAAACACACCATAATAAAATTATGCAAATATATCTATATATATATATATGCACACAAAAGCCCATGTATATATAAATCTAACTTTTGTGCAGCTATATATGTGTATATATATATATATATATATATATATGCATTTGTGCTGTGTTCATACATACATGCACATCTCTATAAATGCATATATCCAGTTGTTACTACATTATATTACGTCTTTTGTTTTTTTTTGTCTTGGTTTCCTATATTAACCTATACAGAATCTTATATACACATTCATATTTATTTATTTATTTATTTATTGCAATTTGCTACAAACAGGATCAACCTCCATACAACTGATTTCTAATTTTGCAGGGTCTCCCTTATAAACCTAACACCTCTTTATAACTAATTTCTTCCTGATTTCTCTCTCCACATTCACACAATTCTAAAGTAACAGAATGTAACAACTTTGAGATGGATTATGGGAATTTTTACTTCATTTTATTTTTGTATTAATTTGTTTTTTTGTTTTTCATTTATTTTTTTTCTGTTTTGAAATTTTACATTTTTAACTATTTTATCTTATTTCATTACATATTTTTCTTTGCTTATTTAATCTCTCAGTTGCCATAAGCAATAAAATTTCAATTATATCTGAGAAGAAAGAAGCTAATATTTATTAGTGCTATCAAAAGTTCATGTGTCCCAGTAGTCTTTCGTATAGAAAAGTTCTACTATTTGAGATATTCATTGGTGCATCAGACAAAATGCTTAATAGCATTTCTACCAGCACTTTACATTCTGAGATCAATTACCATCAAAGAAAACTTTGCTTTTCAACCTTTTGGGTTTGATAAAATAAAGAACCAGTCAAGTACTGGGGTTTATGTACTTGATTTACCTACACCCCTTAAATTAGAAAGCATTATTATTGAGGGTGGTGAGCTGTTAGAATTGTTCGTGTATTTGGATAAAATACTCAGCGGCACTTCTTCTGGTTCTTTATATTCTGAGCTCAAACTCTACCAAATGCCGGCTTTACCTTTCATCTTTATGGTGTTAATAAAATAAACTACCTGTTGAGTACTGGAGTCAATGTAATCAGATTATCCCTGCCCCACTCTTAAAATCACTGGCCTCTTGCTGTGATTATAGAAAAAATTATATAAGAGAAGTGAGTGAGAGGGCAAGCTGGAAGAATTGTTTGCCTGTCAAACAAAATGCTTAGTGGCATTTCTTCCAGCTCTCTACATTCTGAACTTAAATACCACTGAGTGTAATTTTGCCTGTAATTCTTCTGGAGGTCGATAAAATCTAGAATCCTCAAGTACTGAGGACAATGTAATCAACTTGCCTTCTCCCCTCAAAATGCCTTGCTATGTGCTAAGATTAAAAAGAAGTGTTTGAAGAGAGAGAGAGAGAGAGAGACAATAAATGGTTAGTTTCACTTTCTGCTCTCACTTCCAAGCAAATGTTGCAGTTTCACTTCCTCTTCTCTTTCAATTTCTGCTCTCTTCAAAGCATAAAGAAAAAAAAAAACGTTTATGGAAATTTACAAATACATTCAAAAACTGAGCTGCTGATGTTGACGTATGGGGTATCAAAAGATTCAATAATCTTTCAGCTAACAAATAAACTTTATTTTCATTTATATATTTGCATTACAAAAATTTTACATTATAATCTTTCAGTAATTTAACTATCCTAAAAGACATTTTATACCATGACAATGACGACGTCACATTTTCTATATGACTTTGTACCTTAAAAGACATTCCCTTCTCTATGTTATGAGCAAATGCAGTCACTCACTTTCTCTCTTACATGCATATGCACACATACATACAAAAATAATGTGTGCATATGTATTTATGTATGCAAAATAGTACACACATGACAACACACACCATCACTCACACTCTCTCTCATACACACACGTGCACACATCCATTTCATATATGCGTACATGCATCTTTCATTTTTTCCTCTTTTTCACCTTTAGCTCTCATTTCAAAGCAAATGTTGCCTCCTCACTTTCTCCTCTCTTTGAATTTCTGCTCTCTTTAAAGCATAAAGATTTTTTTAAAATTTATGGAAATTTACAAACAATCATATGATCCCATATGATCGACCATATGGTCAAGTTGACAACTTTCCTGCTTGAAATGAAAGAATGCCATGAAATAACTTCCTTTAGCACACACATACATACACAGAGTGTATGAATTATGTTATTTCTTGCAATGTAATTATGTTATTTCTTGCTATGTACATGCACAAAATTACAGCTCAAATCCAATTGTAATCACCTTTTTCTATTCTGTAATTCATGTTTGTGATGAGCATATTTAAAAACCTGATCTTTGATATAAATTTAAAATGAAGTTCTTCCAGAAATCCTGTCTTTACCTATTGTTTCTAACATGTCCAAGGTGACATTTGCTCACCCACTACTGATTTTTTTCCGATTCTTATGTTTTCAATACAGGCGATTCGGATTTTATCCAAAAAAATACATTCTCAATATTTTAATTTTCTCCCTGCCCATCCCAATTTCTTCAGTTTTGACATTTTTCAAATTTTTTTTCTTGGTAATTCACAGAGAAAAAAAAACAGAGCGTTTGAATCTTTAAGAATTTTCTTTTTTCTTAAAGAAACACTAAAATCTCCTTCCCAAACATCCACCCATCAGCTCACCACTTTCAAAAAGCTACAAATTCCCATTGTTTCACAGGGAAGTTTCTTCAGAAATAATGTCGTTTACCTGTTCTTTCTAGCATGTTGTGTTTTCTGGTGGTGCTCTAATATTTTTTACATCTGCTATTTCAGCACAATTCTATGTATGTGTGAAACATCAGACAAAAGTGAAACATAGAGTGCTTTCAGCTTTTTGAAAGTGGGTAGCTGACGGGTGGGTGAGGTGGGGGAAGGGGCATTGAATGTTTCTTTAAGAAAATTTAAACTTTAAAAATAAAAATATTTCCCAGATTCATAATCTCTGTATTTTTCTACATGGATTAAAAAAAAAATTCGTAAAAAAGCTACAAATTAAGAAATTGCAGTGGGGATGGGGGAAAACTAAAATTTTGAAAATGTGATTTCTGGGCAAAATCATATTAATCCCATTTTATACGATGAAACAATACATAGTTTGTGATCCTTCTTAAGAACAGAAAGCACTTTCATTCAAACCCATGCAAATTGTACTTTCCTCCTTCACTTTTAAACAAACAATAACTTCTATTACACCTGTAATCCAGTTCACAATATATCAGCTGTGCTGATTAAACCCATATGAAAGGAACAAATAATACAATATGGCTGTAGGTTATAACACCTGGCGACGCCAGGATGCATTGCTACCATCGGATTGCATTAATTTATTCATTTGGAGTGCACCATTTCTACACTTTAATTTTATATATATATGTGTGTGTGTGTGAGAGAACAAAAATTATAAAATTATTGACAGTGTGCTCTGTTAACTCATATATTGAAAAAACAGAAGAGCATTAGTAAAAATTCAGTTGGTCAAAAGTCCCAATGCATGGAAACAAATGAAGCATGTGACTATGTTCTGAATGAGACACATTTTTCTGTAGATATTTTAGTTATTGTTGAAGTCTTACTTTAAATAACTATAGTGTCTGATCATTCATTTGGCAACATTTTCAATGGGGAAGTTTTTGCTTGCTTTATTCTTTTCAATATAAAACTTATAGAATAAAACAAACTGGAAAATATTTATGAAAACATTTTTAAAATTAAAATAAAATTCTGAAAACCAAAAACCAAACTGGTTAGGAAACAAATTTCTTCACCACACAACCTTGCCTGCACATACATTGATTATACACACATGTATGTATATGTGTGTGTGCTTGTGTAAATATGTATATAGTGTGTGAGTGTGTGCACATATAGATATAAATTATTACAAGGGTCATTTTCAAAGCAGAAACTGATATTTACAGCGTATCATCATCATTATCCTCATCATCACCAATTTTTTTCTTTTTTCTTTTACCATTTGCATTCTTCAAATCAAACTCAGAACACTTGAAAAACTTTTCCTACAAGGAAATACATCTTCGTTCCTCTATCTTATAGATTAAATGAATAATTTAATTTTACTTCAGTATCTATTTTTCTCTGCGTGTCGTGTCGTAAAAGTTAACTAAAAGAAGTTGAGATACGGTTTGCATTCCGACTGCATAAAACTCTCACTAGCGACAGCTACCCAAACAGACCCATTGGCTGGAGGTTTTTCAGCTTTAGTGGTACAAAGGCTTCATCCATCAGGAATAGGGAACCACCCACAAACGTTGAATGCAATGACACCTTGTTACAGCACATGGTCCCTACTACTACTACTACTACTACTTCAACTACTACTACTACTACTACTACTACTACATATATCTATCATCACGTCATCTTGTCACATCTTTCTTATTTGCATTTTGTGACCTCTTTTACACTTCATCACCAATGACATGTTTATTCCACTCTGCTAATTGGAATTAGAATATATAGAAATTAAATTCTTGTTTGATTCACTAGACTGTTGATTGACAGCCCAGTCAAGATGGTATTTTCTTCTTCTCCTACTCTTGTTTTTGCACACATCTACGAAATGACTTTCTAAAATGAAATTCCATTATGCAGTTGGGGAGTACATTTTCATTGCACATTTTATGTGGTGTTCTCACTACATAAATAAATGGAGTTTGTACAAAACATACGTATTGCTATAACCTATTGAATTTTTGTTGCTTTTCTTCAAATTTTATTCACCAAATCTCTTGATTTTGTTTTTGGTTTTTACCCTACCAAATTCTGGTGCCTCAAACATTTTAAGTACCACATTTAATCTTTCAATTAAATCTATATTATATATATATCATCATCATCATCATCATCGTTTAACGTCCACTTTCCATGCTAGCATGGGTTGGACGATTTGACTGAGGACTGGTGAAACCGGATGGCAACACCAGGCTCCAATCTAATTTGGCAGAGTTTCTACAGCTGGATGCCCTTCCTAACGCCAAACACTCAGAGAGTGTAGTGGGTGCTTTTACGTGTCACCCGCACGAAAACGGGCACGCTCGAAATGGTGTCTTTTATGTGCCACCCGCACAAGCCAGTCCAGGGGCACTGGCAACGATCTCACTTGAAAATCCTACGGGAGCCAGTCAGGCGGTACTGACAACGGCCACGCTCAAAATGGTGCATCTCATGTGCCACCCGCACAAGAGCCAGTCCAGGGGCACTGGCAACGATCTTACTTGGCTTGCCGGGTCTTCTCACGCACAGCACATTTCCAAAGGTCTCGGTCAGTAGTCATCGCCTCGGTGAGGCCCAATGTACGAAGGTCTTGCCTCACCACCTCAGCCCAGGTCTTCCTGGGCCTACCTCTTCCACGGGTTCCCTCAACTGTTAGGGTGTGGCACTTTTTCACGCAGCTATCCTCATCCATTCTCACCACATGTCCATACCAGCGCAATCGTCTCTCTTGCACACCACAAAAGATGCTTCTAATGTTCAGCTTTTCTCTCAAGATACTTACACTCTGACGGGTATTCACATTGACATTACACATCCAACGGAGCATACTGGCTTCATTTCTTGCAAGCTTACGTATGTCCTCAGCGGTTACAGCCCATGTTTCACTGCCATGTAGCATGGCTGTTCGTACGCATGCGTCATACAGTCTGCCTTTTACTCTGAGTGAGAGTCCCTTTGTCGCCAGCAGGGGTAAGAGCTCTCTAAACTTTGCCCAGGCTATTCTTATTCTAGCAGCTACACTTTCAGCGCACCCACCCCCACTACTAACTTGGTCGCCCAGATAGCGGAAGCTATCGACTACCTCTAGTTTTTCACCCTGGAATGAGATAGAAGTTGTTTCCTGTTTGTTTACAGTCTTTATTGCACCTGAACATCTGCCACAAACAAAAACTAACTTACTAGTTAACCTGCCTTTGATGTTGCTGCACCTCTTATGTGTCCATAGCTTGCACCGGGTACATCTTATAGAGTTACTACCTACTCCTTTTCTACATACTGAGCAGGGCCATCTACCTGAAGGGGTTTGTGTTTTATCTACCTTCCTACTTATTAGGATTTTGGTTTTAGCTAGGTTGACTCTAAGGCCCTTCAATTCTAGACCTTGCTTCCACACCTGAAACTTCTCCTCTAGTGACTCCGCAATTAGGGCAAGGTCATCAGCATAGAGGAGCTCCCAGGGGCAACCTGTCTTGAACTCCTCTGTGATTGCCTGGAGGACTATGATAAATAAGAGGGGGCTGAGGACGGAACCTTGGTGGACCCCTACCTCTACCCGGAATTCATTGCTGTATTCATTTCCAACCCTCACCTTACTGGCAGCATCTCTGTACATGGCTCGCACAGCTCTCACTAACCATTCTTCTATCCCAAGTTTCCTCATTGACCACCAGATAAGGGATCGGGGGACCCTGTCAAAGGCTTTCTCCATGTCAACGAAAGCCAGGTACAGAGGTTTATCCTTAGCTAGGTATTTCTCCTGCAGCTGTCTCACTAGAAATAAGGCATCAGTAGTGCTTTTACCTGGCATGAACCCAAACTGCATCTCATCTAAATTGATTCGCTCCCTAATTAGTTGGGCTATGACTCTCTCTGTAACTTTCATAACCTGATCTAACAGCTTGATGCCTCTGTAATTATTTGTATCTAAAGCATCACCTTTACCTTTGTAGCAGTTGACTATGATGCTGCTACACCAGTCATTGGGTATGACTCCTTCGTGTATCACCTGGTTCGTAATACGGGTGACTAGGCTATAGCCAACACTGCCAGATATTTTGAGCATCTCTGCAGTGATTCCTGATGGGCCGGGGGCTTTCCCGGTCTTCATACTCTTAATTGCTTTATCTACCCTGGTACTATCAACTCGGATAGCTGGTCCCTCTATTGGGTCGACATACAGCAGGCTCTCTTCCTCCCATTCATTCTCTTTATTAAGCAATCTATCATAGTGGCATCTCCAGACCTCTTTCTTTGAATCCTCATTTAGTGCAAGCGTACCATCATCCATGCGAACACATTTCTCTCCTACAGCATCACTATTCTCTCTCCTACACTGTCTTGCAACACGAAATACCTTGAGTCTTTGGTCCTCACGGCGCAGAACATTGGGAAATCTTTTCTTATCTGCTTCCCCTCTGGCTAAATAAACCTGTCGCCTAGCCTCCCTTCTGGCACATTGGTACAATTCCCTGCTACCACCGTTCTTCCAGTCCTTCCAAGCCTGTTTCTTTTGTCTAATAGCCCTGTCTACCTCCTTGTTCCACCACCACGTTACTCTGGGTCGGGAGGGGACCTTACACCACCCACAAATCTGGTCGGTGGCTTTCAACAGGTTGTCCCGCAGAAAATCTCCAACTGTCTTCCACGTTGTATGATGCTATATCTATTTCGTTAAATGCTTCAAGTAACTTGTCTCTAAGTCTCTGTCCATTTGCAGGGTCTTTAAGCTTCCACACCCTTCTCCTCCAAGCCGGTCTAATTCTGGGCACCCATTTTGCCTTGATCCCAAAGTCGCTAACTACTAATCTATGTTGTGGGGTAC
Organism: Octopus bimaculoides; assembly: GCF_046866305.1. Taxonomy (NCBI): domain Eukaryota; kingdom Metazoa; phylum Mollusca; class Cephalopoda; order Octopoda; family Octopodidae; genus Octopus; species Octopus bimaculoides. The sequence goes on along the minus strand of NC_142937.1, from coordinate 68,236,134 downwards.
ATTCTTCGCCAGGGTAGGTTTTGGCATTTATAAGCCGCCCTCTTTCCCTATTTCTGGCGAGGATGTAGTCGATTTGGCTAGAGTGTCTGCCGGAGCGGTAGGTGACTGGCTGGTTTCCTGAAGTTGGTATTGCAGACCATAAGATCGGTTGCATCACAGAACTCCAGCAGTCTGGTTCCCTCCTCGTTGCATGAACCGAAGCCATAGCCTCCATGTATGCCATGGAAACCTCCAGCACGACGTCCGACATGACCATTGAAGTCTCCAGCCACAAAGAGAAGGTCCCTGTCACTCGTCGACGAGGTAGTTTGCAAGAGGGTGTCATAGAATTGGTCTTTCAGACCATCTGGTAGCCCCGGTTGAGGTGCATAGGCTGAGATGACAGTAGCTAATCTATGATGAAGCACTAGTCTAATCTTAAGTACTCTGTCACTTACTCTAACGACCTCGATTACCTTATCCACCCATTTCTCCGCTAGAAGTATTCCTACGCCCCCGACCCCGTCAGTGTTCCCTGCCCAGAAAATCTTGTACCTGTGTTCTTTGCCTGTGAGGAACCTCGCAGAACCTCCTCTCCATCTTACTTCCTGGATGCAGCACATATCTACGCGTCTCCATTCAAGCATCTCAACAATTTCACCAGATCTACCTTTCAGCGTGTATATATACATATATATATATATATATATATATATATGTATAAATGGATGAAGAAATTATCCTTTGTTTACAGTTAACACAGAAAATTCAATAAACAGTTACCAGGGTACAAAAATTCCTGCAAGTAACAAGGATGTAGCAACCTATTCAAAGGCAGAAACTCCAGGTTAATGTGCAGTAATTTGTAAAAGAATTTGAATAACATCTGCGTTTAACTCTATTTATTTACTTATAGATATATAAACAGGCACAGGAGTGGGTGGGTGGTAAGAAGCTTGCTTCCCAACAACATGGTTCCAGGTTCAGTTCCACTGCATGGCACCTTGGGCAAGTGTCTTCTGCTATAGCCTCAGGCTGACCAAAGCCTTGTGAGTGGATTTGGCAGACAGAAACTGAAAGAAGTTCATCATGTATATGTATATGTATATATATATATATATATATATATATATATATATGTGTGTGTGTGTGTGTGTGTCTGTGTTTGACCTCCTATCTCTGCTTGACAACCAATGGTGTATTTGCGTCCCCATAACTTAGTGGTTCAGCAAAAGGGATGATAGAATAAGTACTAAGCTTACAAAGAATAGGTTCTGAGGTTAATTTGTTCAACTAAAGGCAGGGCCCCAGCATGGCCACAGTCAAATGACTGAAGCAAAAGAATGAAATGAATATATATGTGTATATACAAACATATGTAATATATGTATGTATACAGGTATAACAAAACAAATTGGATAAATAGAAGTCAATAAGTATACATATTTTAGTTTAGAGTGTTTTTATATTCAGTCCATTAAGAATAACTTTTTTCTATTATAGACACAAGGCCTGAAATTTTGGGGAGGAGGCTGGTGGAATAGTCGATTACATTGACTCCAGTGATGAGTGGTACTTATTTTACTGACCCTGAAAGGATGAAAAGCAAAGTTGACCTTGATGGAATTTCAACCTTAAACACAAATATGGACAAAATGTTACTAAGCATGTTGCCTGGCATGTTAACAATTCTGCCAACTCACCACCTTAATAATAATAATAATAATAATAATAATAATAAGTATAATAATCCTTTCTACTATAGGCACAAGGCCTGAAATTTTCTGGGAGATCGACCCCAGTACAAAACTGGTACTTAATTTATCAACCTCAAACGGATGAAAGGCAAAGTCAACCTCAGCCAACTCACAAATATCTAAGTCTTTCAAACTCTTTTGAAATCACAAATATTACAACAAACTTTTGGCAAAATTCTAATTCTCAGTATTCAATCTCCTTTCCCTGTAATATATCATTACCACTCATAAATAATGCCCATATTAATATGTCCAGCTTATTGTCACTCAAAGAGTCTGGGTGAAATTTGGAACAACTAGTGTAAAACAAAGCAACACTATCAACAAAAACAAAGAGTCAAGTTTTTGGCATAAGGTTAGCAATTTTTGAAGCACCATCAACCCCAGTACTCATCAACTTCAAAAGGATGAAAAGCAAAATTATCTTTGGTGGAATTTGAAGTCACAATGCAAAGAACTGGAAGAAATGCTGCAAAGCATTTTGCCCAATGTGCTAATGATTCTATTAGCTTGCTAGTACATTACATCCTGAGTCCAAATCCAACTGAGGTCAACTTTGCCTCTCATCCTTCCAAGACCAATGAAATAAAGTATTAATCAAGTGCTATGGTAAATGGAATCAACTTTATCCCTCCCCTTAAAATTACTGGTTTTGTGCCTCTATCAGAAACTATTACAATCAGAAGTGGGTCTACATTTTTGAGGCCCTGGAACTTGAACAGTTATTGGTGGAGAGGCCATCCTTGAGACCAGCAACAAAGTTTGAAAGATCTTGATATCTATGCAAGGACTTAGAGGTCCAAAGGGCAGAGAAGAATGCAATTAGGTAAAGTCCTTAAAAATGAGGCCATACTGCAAGTCCTTTCTACAAGCAATGAGTAATGGGTAACCACTAATCTTCTTCAATAAGTCTGTTCCTTAAAAGATTACTACAAATTTTAAAATAAAAGTTTAACCAATGTCTCAAATTTTGATTCAAATTATTGTACTGGATTATCTCAGAGGTTTAGAGTCACTTGTATGAATAAATATTTCCTATACCATATAGTTTTCAAATTGGGTGGATAGATGAAAATTGAGCATAATTGATTAGCATGCACAATGCATCATAGACTGATGAAATATAATATAGCTAAGACCTGAGTTAATATAATCATTTATTTTAAACACCCATGAGAATACTAACTACAGGAACCACATATAACAAAATACTCTTCTTCCTGTTTTAAACAAGCAGCAAATTTATACAAAGTTTTGTCAAATGAGCATTTTGTTGCAATGATATTTTCCAGATACGATATTGATAAACAATCTGAGAACTCTTCAATCATGGTAGATATCTTTATTATAAAGGATAGCATTGAGAAATTCCTTTCTGCTTCACAGCTCATGATAGACATTGTCAAATACAGCTTGAGTTCAGTGGTAATACTGGGGAACACTTCAGTTAGGTGTTGCTCACAAACTGAAGAATTTCTGAGCATTCCATTTTGAATGATGTGTTTTCTTCTGTGTTTTTGGATTTATTAAGGGACAAATATTCTCTGAACTGTTAGCACTCACTAATTTAGGGTGAATAGCATCTCTTTAATATAAGTTTATTGCCTTCGTCAGTTTCAGAACTGTTCACCAATTCTGAGAGGAACTTGAAACTTTTTACAATCTGCTCAAAAGAGTTAATCTTCTTGTGTAACTGGATTATTCAACAGTCATAGACTGAATTTAGAACTTCAGTATTACAAGCACTACCACTTGTAACATTTGAAAATTCCTTTGTAACAATGCTTTTGGAAACATTGGAATACTTTGATGTGACATCTTCACACAGTCCTTTTGCTTCTGATTCATAGTGTGACATACTGTCATCTGAATATTTTCTCATTTCTTTTACTAACCAAAGTAAAGATGATAGCAGAAGATAACATTCAAATATATAAAAATCGAAGGTCTGAAGTCTCTCATTTAGTTAAAATGCTTGAACACTTCCTCTCAAATGACTTAAAGTACAATTCTCCAACTTTATGAATTTGAGGTATAAATTCTTTGATTTTTATTCACATTCAACTTTCACCTTTTAGTCTTCAAAAAATATCTGATTATGTTTTTAATTGCCCTGTTTGCTTCACATTGTGTAGACCATCTAGTTTATATTTCAGAGAAACATCTAGATTATCCTGTGTATTTAAAACCTCTCATCTTTTTGAAGATTCTGCAAAGAAGACCTGCAGCTCCTGAAAAATATCAAAATATTCAACAACTCCAGGTACAGATGACAACATCTTTTCTATAACAGGGTTGAGTGAATGAACTGCACATGGCACAACATTGTTCACATACCTGTTAATATTCTTAAAAAGTGCTCACAACTCTTCTATCGTAGGACTAACCACGTATTTTCAAATGAAAGTTTGTGTCCATGGAATACTTGTATTTTGTTGAATAGACTTGTGGATGAATGGTTTTGTATCGACGAAATATAAATCTCTTACATAGTTTTCCATTGGGACCAGGCAGCGTGAATTACAGGAAATCAAGGGAATGTAAGAATTTCATAGGTTCACAATCATTTGGCAGGTTGCCTTATATGAGAATATTCACACAAATAAGCAAACATTACAAGCTCGTCAACATGTATCAGGTCACACATAGAGTCGACTATAATAAAATGTTATTACTGATGTTGATGATTTGATTCACAATTTCATTTTGCATGTTTTCCTATGATCTCTATCAATTCTTCATACAGTTTTTGGATGGAGAAATATTGTTTACTTTTTCATTTTTACATCTCTTGAAATGTTCCTCTAAAAATGTGTTTAACTATGCAATTACCTCCACAGTTCCCATAAATATTCTATTATTTAGTGTGTCACAGGACACAAGATATCTCATGAAAATATAAGTGTCTAGACTGGGAATATATTTCATTGTTTTCTAAGCTTATTGGATCATTCACACACACACACACACACTGCCTCATGAACTTTGTATGTTTGGTAGCCAAAGGTGATGAACACTGACAGAGCTTTTTCACAATTTCTACACAGTGCCCGAAAGGTGAGTATGCATGAATATAATACCTGTTTACTGATTGTGGAGTTCTTGATTTTTGTCTTTTTTCTATTTTTCCTTATCCTCAATCTGACAATGAATTGCACAGATGAGAAGGTAAAATAACTTTGGCTATGGTGGAAGACTAATAATGATGATACATCTTCAGAGAACAATGCTTTCTTTTCTGATGATGACTCATGCCAACAATTTCAATAACAGTAGGTGATCATTTGTATTGATCGATCTGATGTTGGTAACCTAATGCCAGGAACAAAGGTTGATGGCAGCATCACTGCAATGATTCCTCTTGAAGACGTTTTCATAGATATTTGATGAAATTTTGATTCAGTTTATTTTCAGGGAAACAATCAAGTATGCTGGTCAAGATTCTGTACATAATTAGACAACCATCATACCTGCAGAATTTCATGTGTTTTTAGGGATGAATGCATTTTTTGTACTGAAAATTCAAGATACCATCAAATTATTAGGAGATATGCCTTGGTCAAAGAAGCCTGTGCTACAGCAACACATTTTGGAAAAAAAATAATGACATGCAATAGGTCTTGAAAGTTAAAACAATATCGTCATTTCTCTGATAATGAAATTTGCAATCCTGAAACTCTTCACACCCATCCTAAAATAAATAAGATGTATAAAGTGTTTTGTGATCTTGCAAAATTTCATCATTCACATACTCCAACAGGGATATAAATATTAAAAAAAGCCATTATGTTGTATAATGGTAGACTTGCATGTATTTGATAGAAGCCTAATAGATATGGAGTACACTATTTTATGTTGTGTAAATCAGAATTAGGGTAGACTGCTTGGGCTATCATTATCATCATTTGACACCTAACTTTAATGCTGTCAATCGGTTGGATCGTTTGACCAGCTCCATTGGGCCCAAGGAATGCATCATGCTCCAGCATATGCTTTGTCATGGTTTCTTTGGTTGGAGACTCTTCATAATGCCAACCATTTCACAGAACATACCATGTGCTTTTGGTGCTTTTTTTGTGCTACCAGCACTTGTGAGGTCATCAGGCAGCTTGCAAAGACAATGAACCCCAAGGTAGTATGTTTACACAAGAGGAAGGCTTAAAGTATGAAAGAAGAGGCAAGGGAAAACATATTTTTTACTGCCAAGTTACAAGAGTGCTCACATTATAGAAGAGAGGAGAGTGATTGGGTGGAGCTGGAAAGTGATATAACTGGTGGAGATGAGGTGTCTGGATGGACCCTCAAGGTACAAAGCGAAAAGAAGAGGGGACAGAGGAATCAGGATTGTGGGTGTGTGGGTGGACCTTGCAAGGGTGTATGTGGGAGTGAGAGATGGGAAATGGACAAGGGGAGGCAGGTGACAACTGTAAAGGTTGGGTAAAGTTAAAGGATTTGATATAGTGAATGGTGGATAAGGGTAGGGGATGACAAACGATGCATAACTTAGGGGAGGTAGGGAGAGTAGGGGATAATTGACAGTGCAGGAAAAATGTGGCGAGCAGCAGTATAGTAATGATGGTATAGTAGGAAAAGGGCTAGAAGCTTCATCAGGAATTTAGTAACATCACAATGTCCTTGCAATAATCATGAAACTTTTGATACAACAAAAAACTGCGTAGCTTTTATACAACTAGTTGATATACTTGTACAAAATAGAAAGGAAATACCTCAACCACTGAAGAAAGAAAAACTGAAGAGAGATGTAATTTTTACATTTTGGAGTGGCACAGTCCTGGCTCTTAAATGAAAAGATAAAAATGTGCACCTGTAGTCAACAATTCACCTATAAAGAAAGTAACTACTAGAACAAAAGTTATGAAAAGACAAGAGGCTGTTTGTGACTACAACTTGATAATGGGAAGGGCAGCCAAGGTCGATCAGCATTTCAATGATTGTCCAGTATCTAGGAAATGAAGCAAAAAAGTTCTATGAGAAGATCTTTCATTTTGTAGTTTTTGCATTATGGAATTCACACATCTTTTATAAAGCATCACTTGCAGCTGATGATGACAACTAGGACAATAATATCTGGCAATGATAATGATGATGCAGCAGCCGCTCAAAAACCTGCACTTGTGAGGTTCCCAGGCAGCTTGCAAAGACTATGAACCTTAAGGCAGTATGTTTACACTAGAAGAAGGTTTAAAGTATGAAAAAAGAGGTCAAGGAAGAACTTGTTTTCTATTGCTAAGTTACAAGAATGTTCACATTATAGAAGAGAGGAGAGTGATTCAGTGGAGCTGGAAAGTGATATAACTGGTGGAGATGAAGTGCACTATAATGAAACAATCACAAAACTGGAAGACACCCACTACTACCGAGTCCTACACATTAAATCATACTGATGATGCCCCCAACCACCATTGAATTTTTTATGCTGAATCTGATTTTGTTATTCGCTTGTCACAGAAAAATTTTAGAAAAATTTTACATGTTTCAATCCCAGTTAGCAATTTTTGACATCCCTAGCCAAACAAATTTGAAAATTTTCACTTAATTTTAAAATTTCAGAAACTGTGACAGCAATAGAAAAAGCTCCAATAGCTACAAGAATCAACCATTATAACAACAGAAGATGTGTATAATGTGTATATACCTATTTTCAAATGGAAAGATATTTACCATATGTGATAAAATATAACCCCATTTTCTCAAAAAATAAAATGTCTCCAGAACATTACCCAGGCCCTATATACAAATTTAAACCTTCCATACGCAAATTTTCTCATTGATGCCCTCTAATATAGGCTAATTTTAATCCAGACAGTCTCTACAACCCATCAGGACTTCATAATCAAAATATTTAATTATGTATTATTACAAAATGTTAATGTATTTTGCTATAGCTAAGGCAGTTTTGTAATGTGTTGTGAGATTGCTTTAAATATTACATATTCTAATTTTGCTAAAAACCGTTGTGTTCCTGAATATATACTGCTACATATACCTGTGTCTAATATACCTGTGGTTCTTTTGTGCCATCAAATACAGTAACATATTTCAAAACCGAAAGTTAATATTTTATGTATACACAAAAGGTAAAAAAGAGGTGTGGAAAATAAACAAACTACATATTTTTTCAAATATGTATATTTCCATATTTTCACAAATTTTGAAGAATCACATGATACAATATGAAAGTAATTTTTTTTTAGTTGTAGTTTTCGAATTCTTTCAAGAATTTGACTGACCAGCAAAACCATTGGCAATCACCTGTTCTTTAGTTAAACTGTAAGCTGGTGTTAAGTATGTCTCCGGCTCTTATATTATTACAAGTTCTTGGTGCCATGAGTGGTGTGTAAAATGGTGGAAAGAAATACAAGAAAGCAAGTTAGTAATGAATGGCAGCACTTTATTCCTCTGCTAAATAAATTTGTACAGAAAACTAGTTGGATACATCATGAAGATAATAGTCTGTTGAAAATATACAGTCTGCTTTTCAACTCAGTTGAAACTTGGTTACATGTGCTTCAATAACAGGAACAAAATGTCGTGACATAGCTTCCAGGAAAATCTCAGAAAATTCCCACCCCATTGGCCAAAACAGGAAAAATCTTCCTATTTAAAGATAAATTGAGGCTCACACAGGTACTTGATTTTGCCACACTGGTTGGTCTATCGTACAACACAGTTAAAAAGAAAAACTGTATCCCACATAAAACTAAACCAATCCAAGAAATGAACTCAGTCAAGTATTACACTATAATATGACCAGTTTATGAGACCAATCATTAAGAACATGTAGGACGAGCTGATTTCTGACCATTTGAGCCTAAATGATGCAATAATTTATGACAAGTCTCGCAACAAGTGTAATTTAAAAAATTTACTGTAAATATTTTCAACTATTTCCACAGTTTAAAAACAACAGTATTTTATTTTAGAATATTCTTTGAATTAATATAATTAATGGACCTCATAAGGTGGGAAAAGGAAACATTTTAAAATTTGAAATACAAAAAAGTATTTTCATTTGAATTAAAACAAATTAAATTTTTAGCTCAAGCAACATAAAATAAAATACGTTAGAGAAAAGTTGAAGAATTAAGAAAAATAAACTTAATGAAAACAACGAGTTTTCAGTGAATTTTTTCATAAATTTGATTTAAGCTGAAATAAACATGTCTGAAGTTTGTCAAATAAATAAATTCTAGTGTTAAATAAATTCCAATGTTAAAATGCAGTTAGGGATTAAATAAGTAAAAGTAAATTGACTGATAGTTACAACAGTGACATTCGATAATTTCATAAAGAGAACTGGATTAACTAGCAATTTAGAGGTTTAGTAAGATGGCAGTCAATTTAGCAGAAGTAATCATAGTGAAATCTAATAAAATAGATTATTTAAGTAAATAATCTATTGTAAGGAGACAGGAACAATGCCACCACTTCCTGTCGATTCTTTCTGTACAACTCAGAAGTCTTGCAGAGTTATTTCATTATTTGCATGCAACAGTATTGGCTTATCATACATCAACATAGAAGGCACTTCATTGCCTTTTCGGTAGTATTTATTTCTTTATCGCCCACAGCGGAGGGCAGGGGCTGAATATAGAGGGGACAAACAAGGACAGACAAGGGGATTAAGTTGTTTACATCGACTCCAGGGCATAACCGGTACTTATTTAATCGACTCCAAAAGGATGAAAGGCAAAGTCGGCCTCGGTGCAATTTGAACTCAGAATGTAATGGCAGACAAAATACCACTAAGCATTTCACCCAGTGTGCTAATGATTCTGCCGGCTCACCTTTCAGTAGTATTGTTCATTGAAACAGAGTAGTGCAGCCACTTTTTCTACAATGCTAAAAATATCACCAGAAGGTACTCTACAGGTAGATGCATGTGGAGATGGTATAATGAGGGAGTTAAGGGATTTCACCAGTTTTCTTTGTCATGAAATTTTGCAATTTTGCTCACATCACTTTCAGTCAATTTACTTTTAACTTTTTATTATTTAACTTTTAAACTGTATGTTAATCAATAACAGACTGGGCTTTTAGTATGGCAGAGCATGTATGTGTGCACATGTACATACAATGTATGTATGTTTTAACCAAAGCTAACACCTCAAATAAGTGAATAAAAAAAAAACCTAACGTCTACTACTGCAACTAATATTTCAAAGTTTGGATACAAAGCCTGCAATTTTAGTGCGAAAATGTTAGTTGATTACAGTACTTTGACTGGTAGAATATTTCATTATTGCCCTCAAAATGGATGAAAGGCAAAGCTAACCTCGACAGGATTTGAACACAGAATGTTAAGGCTGGCGAAATGCCGCTAAGCATTTTGTTTGGTGTGCTAACGTTTCTGCCGGCTCAACGCCTTACATAAAACTATAAGTAATTATTTCAAATTTTTTGCTACAAGGGCTGCTTGTCAGCAGTGGGGATGATTCAATTACATCGACCTGGTACTTGTTTTATTGATCCCAAAAGGATGAAAGGCAAAGTTGACCTTGGGTAAATTTGAACTCAAAACATAGCAACGAGTGAAACACTGCTAAGCAATTCACCTGGCATGCTAACGATTCTGCCAGCTCGCCACTTTCATAAAGCTATAAGTAATAACATGCAAATACTGGATTTAAAAATCTTTGGCTAGAATATTTGTCATGTTTACAGAAGATGTGGGTTTGAACCCCACAGGCAGCTTTTGACCTTTTCGAACCTATTATTTACGTGCTACTTATAGATTTGTTGCTGAGTTCCACAATTAAAATGAATTATCTTACATTTCTTGAACCTTCTGTTTTTTATGATGTAAACATTATTTCCTTTACTTTTCTAATACTTTCTAATTTATATATTTATTTATTTTTGTTGCTTCTCTTTTTGTTTCCATTAAGTTTGAAGCATTTTCAGCCACCTATTAATATCCTTAGGAACTTTGCTTTCTTTGGCTCAAGTACTCCTTCATTTGTTTATTTATTTACATTTTGGGGGGGTTTTTTGTCTTGACTGCAGGAAAAGGGTTAATAAAATAAAGAATCCAAAGCAAAATGTCATGAATGTTGTTCCTAAAGGTCTCTTTGAGATAAGTGGGGAGCAATCCTATATGTAAAAACAAATTAATCAGAAATGATAAATGATAACACCAATATAAATTTATAGAAAATGAGATGATAATGATACTACATAACAATAATATGAATAATGATTACTTTTATTTGCTAGTGGGGCATCAAGTGGGGGATACAAAGACTTCACAGTTTCTGTGGAGGCTTATATAAACAATGAGGGAAAGAAAATGAGAAGAGAGAGAATGAGATAAAAAAGCATATCTAAAGAAAAAAAAAAAAAAAAAAAGAACAAACTTTGTTTGTTTACTTTCATCGTAAAGTTGAATTTAACGTTAGCGTCTTATGAAGCTAAATTTATAAGTTCTAAAATTGAAGAATCCTTTGCTGGGCAGTTTAGTTTAATGGTAAAACACTTGACACGTAATCACAGAGATGTAAGTTCGAGTCTCATGGCTGGCCAGTAACGTATTTTTCTGCAATAAATGGATAATTTATCCTGATCTCACTATTTATGCATTATCATGCATTTGAGAAATAAATTTATTTCTGTATCTTACAATACATAATATAGATTTACAAAATATGTGAACACATGAAAGATGCTGTCTGCCTGACACAAGTGAGCCTTCAATGGGAGCCAATCAAGAAACTTCACAGATCCAAGATCACCCTGAGCATTAAGGGCACAAGGGCCTCACCTCACACAACTGCTGTTCTTCAGTTTAGAGATGAATGCTTGGAGTAATTCCATTAAACCCAAAACTCTTGACATAATCACTGAGAGAGAGAGAGAGAGAGAGAGAGCACTTTCCTTTCCATCCTCCATGTGCTTTCCAAGTGGAACTTGAAGAAGTCAATGAGGGCTCGAACAAAGAGGAAGGTGTCTATCCTGAATCCTCTCAGCCTCATCACCAGCAGTTTTAAGGGAAAGAGACTAATCGATATTTTCAATCCCAGGAGGAAACAGTACTGCCTCTACCTGACTCAGTAACTAAATAAAAAGATTAAAACCAGTCATACAGAAAAAAACAAATCACATGAATCCCTTTCTACTATAGGCACAAGGCCAGAAATATAGGGGGAGGGGGATAGTCGATTGCATTGACCTCAGTACTCAACTGGTACTTAATTTATCGATCCTGAAAGGATGAAAGGCAAAGTCGATCTCAGCGGGATTTGAACTCACAACATAGTAGAAGATGAAATATCGCTAAGCATTTCACCCAGTGAACACATGAATTGTTAGCATGTCAGGCAAAATATTTAGTGGCATTTTGTCTGTACTTACATTCTGAGTTCAAATTCTGTTGACGTCAGCTTTGCCTTTCATCATTTTGGGGTTCAATAAAATAAATACCAATTGAGCAATGTAGTTGATGTAATCAACTTAAACCATTCCCCTGCAAATTGCTGACCTTGTGCCAAAATTTGAAATCAGTATTAAGGGGTCAAGTTGGCAGAATCATTACCATTTCAGACAAAATGCTTAGTGATGTTTCTTCTGGCATTTTATATTCTGAGTTGAAATCTTGTCATGGTTATATTTGCTTTCCATCTGTTTGAAGGCAATAAAATAAAGTATCACTGATGTACTGCAGTCAATGTAATCAACTAACCATCCCCACTAAAAATGCAGCAATATATTGAAATATTGTCTTGCATGGAAAAAGGTGAGTGTTGGTGAAAAAAAGGGTATCCAGCTGTAGAAAATCTAACTTTCTCTCCATCAAACCTGTCTGATCTTTGCAAGAATGAAAAATATGAATGTTGTTAATATGATAATGATGAGAAGGAGAAGTAGGAAGAGAAGGAGGTATGTGTGTGTGTGTGTGTGTGTGTGTGCTTGTGTATGTGTGTGTGTGAAGCAATTGCATCATGTCAAAGTGATGGTAACCATTTAAAACAAACTTATAACATTACATTCACTAAATTGAATATAATGTTTGTATTTATATTTCAATGAGTCTCAGGATGCTTGTATAATGCAATTGTCTCAGCTTTGGCATAACTGAATCTCAAAACAAGTCAAAACAGTAAAACTCTACTATATATATAAGTTTAAAAAAAACATAATAACAGCACAAACAAATGGAAAACAGGCTCAGAAGGTCACCAAATCCTCATCAGTTATTGGTCAGAGTATATATGTATATCCAGTACTGCTGCTGTAGTCTCCTTTAGAGAGATTTAGAAATATTAATATATATATACATACATACATGAAGACATTGATATAATATAGATGGATACTTACATACAAAGGCACATACACACAATTGTATAGATATATTCCTAATGGACCCAACACTATCAGCGTTGAACAGCAGCATGATAGAAAAAAAGTTAAAAATATGAAGGCAAGGAAATCCCTTGGACCTTCATGAATCATTACAGAGATGCTTAAAATTTTTGGTAGACTAGGAAATGGTCTAGTCACCTGTATGCTCAGTCAGATGGTTCAGGAAGATATTGTATCCAATGACTGGTGTAGCAGCATTATAGTTATCTTCTACAAGGATAAAGAACATGCCATAGATAGAAATAATTACAGAGGTAGCAAACTATTAGACCATGTCATGAAAGTTACACAGAGATTTATAGCCTAACTGATTAGAACTTTGAGAAAACCTTTGATAGTGTCTCTTTCTCTATTATCTGGTGGTCTCCAAGGAAGTTAGGAGTAGATGAATGACTTGCTAGAGCCACACAAGCCATATATAGGGGTGCTGTCAGTAGGGTGTGAGTTAACCTTGAGTACTGTAATGAATTTAGTGTACAATTAGGCGTGCACCAGGGCTCAGTTCTCAGTCCATTCTTATTTGTCATAGTCCTCCAGGCCATAACAGGGCAATTTCACACTGGCTGCTCATTGAAGCTACTATACAGATTTTCTAATGTCCTGGAGAATCCCTTGAAGTTGTAGATAATTTCTGTTACCCAGTTGACCAAATTAGCAATGGAGAAAGATGTAACGAAATATGAATAGGCTGGAGAAAGTTTAGAGAGCTATTTCATCTGTTGGTAACAAACAGCTTCTCTCTCAAAGAGAGCTATTACATCTGAACATGTCCTGGAGAATCCCTTGAAGTTGTAGATAATTTCTGTTACCTAGTTGACCAAATTAGCAATGGAGAAAGATGTAACGAAATATGAATAGGCTGGAGAAAGTTTAGAGAGTTATTTCATCTGTTGGTAACAAACAGCTTCTCTCTCAAAGAGAGCTATTACATCTGAATATGTCCTGGAGAATCCCTTGAAGTTGTAGATAATTTCTGTTACCTAGTTGACCAAATTAGCAATGGAGAAAGATGTAACGAAATATGAATAGGCTGCAGAAAGTTTAGAGAGTTATTTCATCTGTTGGTAACAAACAGCTTCTCTCTCAAAGAGAGCTATTACATCTGAATATGTCCTGGAGAATCCCTTGAAGTTGTAGATAATTTCTGTTACCTAGTTGACCAAATTAGCAATGGAGAAAGATGTAACAAAATATGAATAGGCTGCAGAAAGTTTAGAGAGCTATTACATCTGTTGGTAACAAACAGCTTCTCTCTCAAAGTGAAAAGCAGATTGCATGACACTTGTGTACAAATAGCTATGCTCCATAGTAGTAAGATATGACTTCTGAATGTAGAGGACATGCAAAAAATGGAGAGAAATAAATGTAGTTAGTATTCTCCAATGGATGCACAACATCAGCATGCAAGTACAACAGAGTGCATATGTGTTGAGAGAAAAGTTAGGCATAAAAAAACCCAGATGAAGCACACAAGAGAAAAGACTATGATGGTTTGGTCATGTAATGCATGACCAAAGGACAGTTGTATAAAGAAGTACCAAACACTTAAAGTGGATGGAACCCACTGAAGAGGGAAGCTCCGAAAGGCATGGGATGAAGCAGTGAGGGTCAATGTCAAGATGTTGAGCCTCACGGAGATGACTACAGACTGAGATGCCCTGGCAATGAGAAATTCTTAAGATTTGCTCAACTCAGTGAAACTGAGTTCTGAGCACTGTGTATTGTGTGTTCTCCACCCACATGTTACATTGCTTCATCACCTTCAACTAATGAACTGAACTACTTCTGTTTGTCTCTCCATCCCTTGCTTTGCAGTTCAATGCTCCTGTGTCATCTCTCTCTCTCCTGACCTCCCCTTGTCATCTGTATCATTGTTATCCTGCCACTCCCCTATATACCCATGTTCACCACTCACTGCATTCCCCTTCTCCTCCACTCTCTCCCACTCTCTCTTTGCACTCTTACGAACTCCCTGTTCACTCAACCTATCCAACCCTCTATGCTTCTCCGTTTACATTCACCTTCTTGTACCTTGAGGGTAGGCCCTGGCACATCTTCATCACCATCTTCTCTCTCTTTCTCTCTGTCCTCTAACTGGGGTTGCCAAGTATCTCCTCTACAGCAAGTTTCTATCCCTCTCTCATAGTTTAATCTCTCATCACCTGGCACAAATCCATCTTACTCAATACTAACCTCCAGTCAGCCGAGGGGATCTTGTCTTGCAAGTTATTTGGTGAACTCTCTAGCACTGGTGTCACATGAAAACCACCCAGTACACTCTATGAAGTGGTTGGCATTAGGAAAGGCACCCAGGAGTAAAAACCATGCCAAAGCAGACAGTAGAGTTTAGCACAATCCTCAAGCTTACCAGCTCCTGTCAAACCATCTAACCCATGCTAGCATGGAAAACAGACACTCAATGATGATGAAAGATGATGATGATGTGTACTGAAAGCTTTATTGAGGACAATGATCATTTTGGCTTACTTCTGTACTGCTCCCCAGTGGGTGACGAATGATGTAATGGAATTGAATGCACCCCATATTACAGAAGACCATGATATATCTATAATTTTCAGTAATCCCTTGACTATTGCAGGTGTTACATTCCAAAATCCATTGCAATAGGTGAAAATCCACGAAGTAGAAACAGTATTGTATATTTTTTTTACTATTTTTATAATTTGTATATATTTTATTTTATTGGGTTGGCAACTAAGTTCCCGCCATTGTTTGTCATAAAAATTAACTTCACCTGCACATCAAACAATTTACTTTGTGCCATTATGTGTGAAGGGTGCCACAAAGACTACATAGGGTAGACTAGTCTTACCCTCAGAGATAGGATGACAGTCTACTGCCAACAATTGAGGGACCCCACCCCACAAGACAGATACCATCTAGTGGATCTCTGTGCACAAAGAAGTCCCCCAAGTTCCTAGTTTCCCACTGTACCAATGCCCACACAACACCAGTGACCAAACACGAATAAATAAGGAAAATATACTTATTCAAAAATACAGACCACAACTCAACATACTCTAACATACCTCCCCAGGTACACATCCACAACAAACACACAGAGAATAAGAGGAATGACCAGCATTTTTGTATGTAATATAATTTTAATCTTCGGATTTTTTTAATATGCTAGACCACTGGTTGTAATTGATTAATATCAATTCCTACCCTTATTAATAAATTTTATATATATATATATATATATATATATATATATATATATATATATATATATATATATATATATATAAGGTGTATTTAAAATTAGAGCTTATGTAGGAGACTTTAAGGTGTATCATCCAAATGTTGTTATGGGAATGTCTCTTGTGGTGTGCCTACGAAGCATGTTCACCACTTGCAGCTATCAGGTGTCATTTGGGGTAGTGCACATTCATTGCTGGATATACATAAGGAATTCCTTGGTGCATGTTGAGAGTATTCTAAATGATTAATACCGAAGACAGAGTGTACTGGAAGCTTTATTTAGGACAACAATCATTTAGGCTTACTTCTGTACTGCTCCCCAGTGGGTGAGGAATGATGCAATGGAATTGAATGCACCCCATATTGCAGAAGAAGCCTCCTCAGGTCACATTAAGCAGCTCAGTGCTATAAGATGTACATTTCGCTGATATGTGTGGCAAGATATGTTGGTATTATATGCATGTTAGTGGTTCACCAATAGATTAACAAGGCAGGGTGTATATTTACTCTCTCTTTACTATTTTACTTGTTTCAGTCATTTGACTGCAGCCATGCTAGAGCACCACCTTTAGTCGAGCGATTCGACCCCAGGACTTATTCTTTGTAAGCCTAGTACTTATTCTATTGGTCTCTTTTGCCGAACTGCTAAGTGATGGGGACATAAACACACCAGCATCGGTTGTCAAGCAATGCTAGGGGGACAAACAGACACACAAACACATCATCATCATCATCATCATCGTTTAACGTCCGCTTTCCATGCTAGCATGGGTTGGACGATTTGACTGAGGACTGGTGAAACCGGATGGCAACACCAGGCTCCAGTCTGATTTGGCAGAGTTTCTACAGCTGGATGCCCTTCCTAACGCCAACCACTCAGAGAGTGTAGTGGGTGCTTTTACGTGTCACCCGCACGAAAACGGCCACGCTCGAAATGGTGTCTTTTATGTGCCACCCGCACAAGCCAGTCCAGGGGCACTGGCAACGATCTCGCTCGAAAATCCTACAGGAGCCAGTCATGCGGTACTGGCAACGGCCACGCTCAAAATGGTGCATCTCATGTGCCACCCGCACAAGAACCAGTCCAGGGGCACTGGCAACGATCTTACTTGGCTTGCCGGGTCTTCTCACGCACAGCCCATTTCCAAAGGTCTCGGTCCGTAGTCATCGCCTCGGTGAGGCCCAATGTACGAAGGTCTTGCCTCACCACCTCAGCCCAGGTCTTCCTGGGCCTACCTCTTCCACGGGTTCCCTCAACTGTTAGGGTGTGGCACTTTTTCACGCAGCTATCCTCCTCCATTCTCACCACATGTCCATACCAGCGCAATCGTCTCTCTTGCACGCCACAACTGATGCTTCTAATGTTCAGCTTTTCTCTCAAGATACTTACACTCTGACGGGTATTCACATTGACATTACACATCCAACGGAGCATACTGGCTTCATTCCTTGCGAGCTTACGTATGTCCTCAGCAGTTACAGCCCATGTTTCACTGCCATGTAGCATGGTTGTTCGTACGCATGCGTCATACAGTCTGCCTTTTACTCTGAGTGAGAGTCCCTTTGTCGCCAGCAGGGGTAAGAGCTCTCTAAACTTTGCCCAGGCTATTCTTATTCTAGCAGCTACACTTTCAGCGCACCCACCCCCACTACTAACTTGGTCGCCCAGATAGCGGAAGCTATCGACTACCTCTAGTTTTTCACCCTGGAATGAGATAGAAGTTGTTTCCTGTTTGTTTGCAGTCTTTATTGTACCTGAACATCTGCCACAAACAAAAACTAACTTGCTAGTTAACCTGCCTTTGATGTTGCTGCACCTCTTATGTGTCCATAGCTTGCACCGGGTACATCTTATAGAGTTACTACCTACTCCTTTTCTACATACTGAGCAGGGCCATATATATATATATATATACATACATACATATATACATATATATACGACTGGCTTCTCTCAGTTTCTGTTTACCAAATCCACTCACAAGGCTTTGGTCGGCCTGAGGCTATAGTAGAAGACACTTGCCCAAGGTGCCACACAGTGGGACTGAACCCGGAACCATGTGGTTGGTAAGCAAGCTCCTTACCACACAGCCACTCCTGCGCCTAGGGAATGATTGTTAAAGAATATGAAAAAATAAATGTAAGGAATTGATGCAATGGCCAGAATGGTTTTTGAATGAAAAGGGTTCATCCAAAAACCATTCTGACCATTCCATCTATTCTTTATATTTATTTTTTGTCTTCTTTACAGTCATTCTCTAAATCGTCATCATCATCGTTTAACGTCCGCTTTCCATGCTAGCATGGGTTGGACGATCTGACTGAGGACTGGCAAGCCAGATGGCTGCACCGAGTAAATATACACCACAAACCCTGCCTCATATTGGTCATCTACTAACATGCATATGATACCAAAATATCCTGCCACACATATCAGTAAAATGTACATCTTATAGCACTGAATTGCTTAATGTGACCTCAGGAGGTTTCTTCTGCAGTATGGGGTGCATTCGATTGCATTACATCATTCCCCACCCACCAGGAGCAGTGCAGAAGTAAGCCGAAATGATCGTTGTCCTAAATAAAGTATCCAGTATACTCTGTTTTCAGTATTAATCAATTAGAATGTGCGTGTGTGTGTGTTTGTGTGTATACATACATACATATACATGCATAAAATACATAAATACATACAAGAATAGACAGGCATATAAGATTTATGTTATGTGTGTGTTTGCCTACATATATATTTGTGTGTGTAGTTGTACATATACTTAAGGAGTGGGATGTAATCAACATTTCAACCATTATTACAAATTATCTCTAATTATTTAATGAAAGACAATCATTAATATAAAGAGATCAGTTGCATTATTAAATAAAACTTGCTGAGCCACAGGAAACAAGTAATAACAATTGGTGGAAGTTGTTTTGTTTATGTTTAGATTTCAATAATGGCTCATTTGCAATAAAAACTGCAATTAAATCTAAGAACACTATATTTAAAGGAAATTTAGAAATTTTGGATGAATTTGAATGTGGTGGGGGAGAAGCAGAAGATGGCATTTCAAGTTTGACCCTTTGTTTTACACACACACACACACACACACACACACACACACACACATTCATATATACATATATATATATATATATATATATATATATATATGATCATTATCATATTATCATCATCATCATTCTCATCATGATCAGCATTAGCATTTAACGTCTGTTTTCCATACTGGTACATTTTTGCCGCACTGGCACTAGTGTGGTTACTGCGTAGCTCACAAGTCAAAGAAAATGACCTGTCAACTGACTGAGGTTGTAGTAGAGAAGATATGGGTGAAACAGATTGAGGGAGATCTGAAATCACGGCACCTTGACTTCAACACTGCTAAGGCCAGTGCCATGGATCAGTAAGCACGGAATAACATCATCACCAGAGTCCATCATCCAGTGGCACCCATAGTAGCATATTGGTTGAAAAGACTGCCTTCCAGTCACCAGTTAGGGAATAAAGAAGAAGTAGAGACATTTATTTCTTTGTCTATATGAGTGTGTGTATATATTTATCATCATTAACATTTAACATCCGTTTTCAACAGAGGACAGATATGTTTAAAAACTGACTCTAAGAGGAATCAGATAAATGTAAGAAAGAAGTCTACCTTGGTGAGGGCATATGATGTGTATAGATGTGTTGTATACTGATGTGAGAATGTGTGTATAGATATACACATATACACACATGCACACAAATATATATATATTTAAAGAAAGAGAGAGGGAGAAAAATAGATAGATAGGTATTGAGAAATAGGTAAATAAATCATTTGACAATATATCTTGAAGCAAATACAGCTATTAATAATAGCTTGTAATATATTTGGTTAAAATCCCCTTTGAGGGATAGAGGGTCGAAGGCTACAAACATTGCTGCTAATTAGATCACCTAGGTAACAGAGGCCATCATGTGTTTGAAGTGGATAAAATTAGGAAATAGAAAAATAGACATTATTAAAACTTTTTTATCAATATTTTCGTATCAGTAAACAAACATCTCTGTTCAATCATATTAAACCAAAAATGAAATTAAGAGACATGACCTCACCTTAAAAAATTGTTGAACTCAGCTGCATGCAAATTCCCCACGCACACATGCATTCCCTTACATAGTACATTCATACATACATACATATGTGTGTGTGTGTATGTGTACGTATATATAGATATAAATAGATAAATAAATATATATATATATAGATATAGATATATAGATATATGCACGCACACACATATATGTATACACATATACGTATAGCCCACCCATAGACACACATGTACAGAATATTAGAGATAAAAATCAAAGTTTTTGTACTGGACTTATTCAACTTGACAGGAAGCCAACCTAATCTTGTAAACTACAATAATGTTTCATATTAAATATTATTAATTGCCTCCTTGTTGATTCAAAACACAGACACCAGCTGTACGGAATGTTAATCACTGACCAAACAAGCGGCGGACTGTGGCCATTTTTAATCCCCCCACTCAGAGTGTGTCTATCATTTTGTTGCTTTCATTCAAATGAGTTCTCTATGTATTTGAGAAAAACACAAGAAAATCTATTCGGTTGCTGCAGTCATGTTTCAATAGATATTTACCACTAATCCTGACCAGACAGTCAGATAAAAGATGCAAAGAATTCATTTCTCATTTTCATTTATTCAAATCTTTCTTTCTATCACTGTCCATCTCCCCATCTCTCCCTCCCTCTCCCTCCCACTCTCTCTCTCTGATTAAAAGATAATCCCCCATCTTGCTATAAATCTGTAGAAGAAATTTTCAATTACAATTAGAATTACAAAATGTTTTGTATATAAAATGCTGATTAGTAGAAAACTTGTTTTGAATTTGACAAATATAGCTATTATATTTGGTTCTAGCAAACACACGAAATGTTATATGCTTCTAAAAAGATATGATCACATAAATTTTATATAATTGATTCAATATACTTATATAACACTCTATATAATTGATCTGCTAGGCATAGGTGTGGCTGTATTGTACAAGATGCTATTAAAAAGTTCCTAGAGTAGTTCTGTAGTGTGCCAACAGACAGCAGCACAAGATTGCGTGTGCAGTGAGAGCTAGCAGTGACCTTCATGAGGCAGAGAGCCAAATGACATCACTGTGTTTACATCAGAAGATGAGAAATTTGGGATCTTGTGATCATGTGTATGCTGATGTGTGTGATTTTGTCATGGGCAGGAAGTTGGAACAAAGAGCCAAGTTGAAATTTTTCATTAAACTTGGGAAATCTGGTACAGAGACATTGAGCATGCTTTGGCAGGCTTACAGTGATGAGGAAGTGGGTCATACACAATGTTTCAAGTAGCACAAGCACTTCAAAAGCAGAAGAACGTCCCTGGAAGGTGATGAGTGATCTGGAAAACCTGCCACGAGTGTCATCCCCAGAAATGTGGAGAAAGTTCATTAGCATCTGCATGAGGACGCTCATTATCATAACCAAAGGAGAACCATGAATATATATATATATATATATATATGTAAAGGATAAAGACCCCCTTCAGACATGAATGACTCTGGGATTGCTTCTAGAAAGTTCCTCTCCAAAGCATAAATCCGGGCAAGGTTGTTTATGGGAGACCAGTAGTTACCTATGCATACCAGCCTCCCCTCTCCATGGCATGGAGAGGGGAGGCTTGAGCTCTCTCAAGTGCCTGTCTCTCTTGACCCTCTTCAACATATATAAGTTGCCCTTGTGGCAGATGGACAGGCAGACGAATAACTGAATTAGATAGGTCATGCATTTTATTCTCAAGCAGGCACCACATACTTTCAGGAGCACTCACATACCTAGCATCTAAATGGTTGCATACTTCATCATGTACAATCTCATTGTTTGAAGTTGCTTCATTGATGTCAACATTGATGGAGTCATATTCCTTGTAGATACACTTGTAAATATATTTCACAGAGGAGACGAAGACGTAAATCTCAACACAAATATGAGCATTGAACTTATGGCACAGATATATATTGTAGGGCACTACATGCCAATTGTTTATTGCATGGCTGCAAACTCAAACTGATGTCCCTCAACGTCGCCTGTACAATGGGTAACCATTTGGGCTTATCCTTGTCTCTTGTTGATACTCCTTTAAGACATTTGTTATTTTCTATGCAGGGAGTAGCAGGATTGAGATCACAACAAGGCCCATGGATCATGCACCTTTTCACTGTTTCATATAGTAAGGGTTCAGTGACAGGATCCAGGATCTCGGCAAAGACAATTTGATTAATTCTTTCAGGATCATCCAATTTATCATCAGGGTGCAAAATGTTTAACAGGTAGGCATGTGGTAAGCCCCACTTTTGAGATTGGTGTGGCAGTAAGCAGTGACTCTTCCAAATATATGTTTCTTAGGGATGTCATTTAAGAGTTCGTGCAGCTTTATACTAAATACACGGGCGACCAAATCCGGTCTATCTGATGGGAGTTTGGCCTGGAAGTAAATTCTCTCTAATTTCTTGCCAATTAAGATTGCAGGTTACTGAGAGGAAGATATCAGGAGGATCATATATGTGCACAATAGTCATGGCATCTTAATAGTGCTCATACATATTCCCAGGAAACCCTTGAAATGATGAAGGCAAGATAACTGTGTGTCCTATTTGAGCATTTGCAGCATTAACAGCATTCTGTAAATGATCGGCAATACCATGGTATTGTTCTACTTTTAACCTGTGTTGATGAGTCCTCACAAAATCTAAATTGTTACCTTCGACTTGCAGGTAAGAGTCTACTGCCTTTTGCTGGAAAAGCTTACCTCCATGAATAACTGGGTTAAATCCACCGTCTCTAACTGGTGTAAGAGATACTTTATGTTGGAGCATTGTAACATTTTGCCTTGAGTTTGCTCTATTTTTATTACCAATCACATGTGGTTGCCAGTCTGGCTCTCCATATGGAAAGAACAATACATACACCATTGGGTCGAGGTTGGGGCTAAGAATGTTCAAACTGATCACATGGACTTCATAGTTTCTTGGGTAAACTTTGAAATCTCTGTTGAATGGTGGCTTGCCGTCAGTATTGCTGAAGACCATAGCTATTTCATTAACTGTTGGTAAATTGTGTTTCCGCCTATCAGCAGTGTGTTCCCTATTGAAGACTAAATTTAGGACAGACATAGGCCTCTGTTCCTGTTGAGGATGCTGTTCCTCATGCAGTTCTACTTCTCGTGATATCCTGTAAGATGCAGCATAGACATCGTTCTCTCTGATAATCTCATCAAATCTGTGCATCACCTCAAGTATATATCTTTCATTTGTTGCATTCTGAGCCCACACTGTGGTTGCTTGAACGTTGTCAACAATATACAGTTGGACGAATTGCCTCTGTTGACCCTCAACAGCATGCATGTGCGAAGTCCTGTGATAAACTTGGCCCTGCACTCTGAAGCAGAATGGACCTCGTCCTTATGGGTCATCAATGTGGGCACCCATAGATGCGAAAGTTAGAGCAAAGTTGCATGACCTTATGTTTTCTTTGAAGTTAACATAATGTGGATGTTGAGGGTCTGACAACAGAGATCGTAAGTATGAAGGAAATTCTCTTCTAATTGGAGGCAGGACTTACCCTTTATGGCAGCAACTTTTAAATCATCCGTCTGACGGTCACTCTGAAGCAAAATGTTTGGTTCTACAAAACTGACACAATGTGCTCATATCACCACAGTTATGAACTGAAACATTCTCTTCATTATAAATATGATTATTTACTAAATTTACACGATTTCCAACTCTTCACACAACTCTCATGGCGTTCGCCTTCATCTGCCTTCGATTATTTCTCCATTCTTCCATTTCAGTATTAATTAATTTTTCCATTCTTCTCATCATTCACTCTCTGCAAACATTTGCTTCTTCTTCAGTTTCATTCTCTAGTCTTAGTCTCTCTTTCTATCATAAACCCCCTCTCCTCTCTGCTGTCTGCTTTTCTGTTTCACCTAGGTGCCTTTGCAATGTTCTCTCTCTTTCAATTTCTCTCCTTTGGGCTGCTTGCTATTCAGCTTCATCTTGTCACCTCTGTAATGCTCTCATTCTTAGCTCTTCCCACTTCTCTGCTGCTTACTCTTCTGCTTCATCTTGGTGCTTTGTGAAGCTCTTATTCTTAGATCTCTCCTCTCAACTATTTGCTCTTCTGTTGCACCTTGGCACCTTTTGTGAGGCTTTTATTCTTAGATCTTTCTTGCTGCTTGCTGTTCTGTTTCATCTTGGTGCTTTTGTGCAATGAGGTTCTCTTTTTCCTTTTGACATCTCCGAGTCTGTCATCTTGCATCTTGTGCTCTTCTCTCTTGTCTCATTTCTTGTGATTAATTTAATAATATGTTTTTAATCTATTTTGTAATTTTCTTGCATCCAGTTCTTTCCGAGTGAGACTGACTGTTCTTCGCCTTTGTCTCTCTCTCTCTCTGGCTAACAGTCACCTTCTGTCTGTTTCATTCTCCAGAGCAGAAGAAAGAGTATCAGTGTATGGATAACAAAGACTATATACCGTAAATAAGTTATGAGAATACGAATGACTAAAAGTATCAGTGAACTGATAACAAAGACGATGTTTAGGGCAAGAGTTAGGGTTAGGGTTAGGGTTTAGATTTAGGGTTAGGATTAGGATTAGATTTAGGGTTATGCCAAAAACAGATGGCGTGTGTATTCTTTACCTCCGCCAACAAACACTATATACAGTAAATATACGCACACACATTGGAACTGAAATATTAGAGAAAATAATCTTCGTAAAATGTAAACAAAACATTTCGCTTGTGAAATGAGAACCCTTTGCAGCAACACTCTCTTTGCCACTTCCTCTCCCTCTCATCGCTATCACTTTCTCTCGCTCCCTCTCAGTCATGGCTATTACTCTCACTACTTCTCCTTCACTGAATTACTATTTTCTCTCCTCTCCCTTCACTTATACTACTCTTTCTCTTACTCCCACCAACTGCATGATTTTGGACAAATGTATATATATGTATATATAGATATAGATATATAAAAATACAACACTCATTATATATTAGATTGTGAGCCCTATGCTCTAACCACTGAGCCATGTGCTTTCATTTAACACCCATTTGTCATGCTGGCATGAGTTAGATGTTTTAACAGGCTCCATCAAGCCTCAAGGCTGCACTGAGCTCCAGTGCCAAGCCATGGCATGTTTTCTACAGCTGGTTGTCCTTCATAATTCCCAAATGTCTTGTATATATACAAAAAAGGCCGCTTTCCTGAATTCTGAAGTGAATATATTTTAACTCTTGGACAGGCTACCAGTCCATCACATGTGTACTCATTTTTGACAAATTAGCAGACTGGAGCAGTGTAAAATGAAGTGTTTTGCTCAAGAATACAATGCATCATCTGGTCCTGGAAATGAAACCACAATCTTACAATTCTGAACGAAAAATACTACGCTTCCACTATATATGTATGTGTGGAGGTGTCTGTATGTGTTTCTGTGTGTGTGTGTGTGTGTGTGTGTGTGTGTGTAAACACACAACTAGATGTATGTGTTTATTTAGTCATATTGAACTGTGTAGTATGCTTACTTATAATCCTACTTCAATGAGTTTTCCATAAATTCATCATAATTAAAATTTTGTTAATTCTTGTAGACATGAATATACAATGTTTCTTATGATTAATTTCAATTTATATTCTATAGTTTTAATCTTGGAAAAT